>NC_056743.1:1441420879-1441493379 GCF_019279795.1 Protopterus annectens | reverse complement strand
ATGCTACCATCACAAAACCAAGTCAACTATAAGAAAACTTATCCAGGACCTAACCCTGCAGGTTTACTCAAAAAAAGTACTGCTTCCATGCTTAATCTTACAAGTTTCTTTGAGCATAACCACATCCTTAGGTGAAGGTTTGCCTATGGAGCTTACCTTCATCTGCCTTTACAACCACATATGAAGTCATAACAACTTGGGTCCACAACTAATTAGCCACACAATAAGAAAAGGATGACTCCTTGCCAGCTACTGTACATAAAGGGATAAAGTCAGCCCTGATTACAAACCGAACTGATTTCAAAGTAGCAGCTCACTGAAGGGTGGGAAATGAGAAGCCAATGTCAGCTCATCCACCCAGAGGGAGAGATCTGGGAAAGTGGGGACTTGCCAGTGACAATTAGCAGCCAAGAATTAGGGACACGGGCTTGGCGCCATCACTCCAACAGTAACCATCTATGCTTAAATGCTGAGACACATGCAAAGGTGCAAGAGCAGAAAGCCCTTGTGGTGACACAGATACCCATTATCCACCAAGGTATTAGAAATTCCCCATCTACTCAAGTTAATGAAGTTGTCTGGGCTTAGCGCTGGCAAGCCAAAAGAAATGGCAGATGCAGGGGGGGGGGGGGGTCAGGAAGAGGATTGCTACTACTGGTAGTGGTCTCTCCTGCAAGTCACGTGAGCTGCTTGCCCAGATGGTCTGCTAAGGAAGCAGGTCTGCAGGCTTACTGACATTGGTCTACTGCAGCACAGTCTTCATGCTTGCCTGGATGACAGCTCCCTTATTAGCCCATGCCCAAATCAGTGGTCATAGCATCTGCAAGGATGGAAATGACCCAAGACCGACCAGATACAGTCAGTAGATGGCTGTTTGCTGTGCACAGCAAAGAAATAAGGACTCCCGTTGTCATAACTCCATTTCTGCTGTTAATGGTAGTACAGCACCACTGCACTACCAGGCTATAACTCGTACCACACTTTTCGGCCATGTAACCTGGACCGAAACACCAAAGGCGGAGGTGTGTCCATATTCATTAAGGATATCCACACTTCCAGGCTAGCTGCTCAGTATAATGCATCCGAGGTTATCCAAGTGCAACACTGGGCAAAACTGCAATCCAAATTGTAGCTTGCTACAGATCCCCCAACATGCTCCAGGATTCCCACTCTTTTCTTGATGTACTAGAAAATATTAGGGTTCAACCACTCTAATTGGCAACTTCAACTACCCCACCATTAACTAGTAAAACAACTTGTGTACCAACTCCTTAGCTTAACGCTTTCTGGAATTCATAAACGCCAATGCCCTGTATCAACTTATCCACAACCCCACCAGGGGCAACAATATTCTAGACCTAGTTATCAACATGAGTGACAGGTGTTCCACACCTGGTCAACTCCTCGTTGGTCTGATCCAACCATAAGCTAATCACCCTTTATATCCACATCCCACCCCCTCATTAAGGAAACCACAGTAAAAAAATTCTCCAAAGCCAACTTCATGCTTCTTAAGACAGAAGTGGTGAACTTCATTTCACCCATGCAGATGGACAATACAGTTACAACTGTGGAATCCTACACAAATGCACTCTAAGCACTTACGAGTGCATGGGTCATGCTATCCCAAACAGAACAAAGATGCTATCCTCTAAAAAAGGAAGCCAATCTGGTGGTCCCCTGCCATAAACAAACTATACAACAGAAGGAAGAAACCGTTGCAAAAGAGAGTAAAATCCCATGAGTGGAGGAGCTCCCTAGTCAGCCTCAGTAAGAAGCTGAGATCCCTTATAAGATCCTCCAAAGCTAGCTACAAAAAAATCGCCACCAATTCCAAGGACAACCACAAAGCATTCTATAGCTATGTCAAGAATCTCTATGGCAACACCCAGATCTGCTCCAAGTTACAGCACAAAGGCAAGAAAGTTATGGAACCAACTTGATAGGTTCAGTGCACCCCCCCCACCCCTAAAGGGCCTATATCTGTACAGGAAGAATGCAGAGTCCCTGTAATCACGACGACGCAGGTAAAAGCTGCACTCTCTAAAGCCAAAAACACAGCATCCATGGAACTGGACAACATCCCAGCCTACGTTTTACACGAACTGGCTCCCCACTTAAGCACCATGTTCAATAATAACCTCGTATCATGCTTTGTGCCCACTGAATGGCGCACAGCACCAGTTATCCCACTTCACATAGGGGAGCCACCACTGATCCCAGGAACTATCGACCTATTAGGCTGACGAGCCTGGTCTGCAAGGCCATGGAACTATCATGGAACTCTGACATTGGTAACCTCCAAACTCTTGATCCCACCCAGTTCGGGTTCGTGAAAGGCAGACCATGCCTCCTGAACCTGATCGACTTCTTTGAGGCAGTCACCAAAGCCATAGAGGAGGATAAGGTGGTTCACATAGCCTATCTTGATCTCGCCAAGGCTTTTGACACGATTCCCCATTCTGGAATTATAGCTAAACTTACTAAAACTAGATATAAATCACAAGATGGGTTGCCAACTGGCTCACTGACAGAACCTACACTGTAAAAGTTGCAGACTCCAAATTTGACCTCAAAGCAGTGACAAGTGGAGTACCACAGGGTTCGGTCCTGGGACCTCTCCTGTTTGGTATCTACTTCTCTGAAGTACAGGCTAACACAGAAGGCCTCTGGCTAACGAAGTTCGCAGATGACTGCAAACTAAGAGCCATAGTCAAGTCCCCAAATAATGTAGACATCCTACAGAAGGGCCTCACTGAGACAGATGCCTGGTGTCAGAGCCATGGCTTCAAGCTCAATTCCAAAAAGTACAGGGTCATCCCCTTTGGTAAAACACGGTACCCATGAACTACCACATAGGCAGCAATCTACTTAACACCGAATGCGTGATGAGACCTTGAGACCCAGGTGGACAGTAGTCTCTCCTTTGATAGTCACATCGCCACAGTAGTCAGGAAGTCCTACGTGACACATCATAAGGGTTCTCAATCAGGAAAAAAAAATAAAAAGAAGGTCATGGTTCCCCTCTACCCTACACTCATTAGACCCATTATAAATTACAACGCCCCTTTTGGAATATACCTCACAAGACATCTGCAGCAGCTGGAAAGGCCACAGAAGTACCTCACAGAGGATTACTGGCCTCAAACAAATGCCCTACACAGACCACCTCAAAAAACTCAAAGCTTTACTCCGTAGCATATCGCCTACTCCGAGGTGATCTCTGCCCAACATATAAAGCTATGTCGAACCCACAGCTGTTGGACATGCTACACCTAAAGAAATCCCAATCCCTCAGAGCTACATGCTCTAGGGATCTAAACCTTGTTACCACAATAAACAGGACATGCTGGAGGGATAGATTCCTGTCCCAGAAACTTCCCATACTCGAACAGGCTACCCATCTATGTCAAGCAAAGTTCTTCATTAGCACTCTTCAAGAAAAATCTTGAGTGGATGGGAAATAGGAAATATACCCCGTGAATCACTTCTGCGTCTCTGCTCCACAGAAGCACAAGAAAATAACTTTCTTGGGTGGCATAAGCCAGGGAACCTTGTTGGCTAGGCTTACGTAGGCCCTTGGGCCGATAGCCCACCTAGTACCTACCTATTAACAGTGGAGTCCCCCCCCCCCCAAGGCTACATCGTGGAACCACTTTCTAATTTCTCAAAAACTGACTCCACCTTTGGGCGCACCAAACAGAAAGATGACTTTGTACCTGGCTGCATTTCTTAGCAACACCACCTCATCTCAAAATGGTACTCTACATGAGAATACCCTTGCCTTTAGTTAAAATGTGACACTGTAGCATTTAGAACACACCCCTCTCCCACCTTACATGCTAACAATGTGCAACTAAAAGTTGACAAAATGTTCATAGCTTGGTACTAGGCTATCTGCCCGAGGGCATTTATAAGCCTAGCCAGGGTGTCCGCTTTAGACACCCCATTGATTAACTGACCCACTGTCAAGAAGAGCCAATGAAGTGATCCCAGGGGTGCATTTTCTGTTACCCATCCACTCGTAAAAGTTTCTCTTGTAGAGTGGCGAGGAGCTCTGCCTAATGTAGTTAGGAATTTTGTTCCAAAGCATGGGGAGTCTGACAGGAATCTATCCCTTCAGCATGTTCTTATTTATTGTTGTGGCAAGGTTTACCTCACTAAAGCGAGTGGGTCGCAGTGACTTGGATTTCTTTAGATGGAGCATGTCCATCAATTCTGAGTTGGACATGGCTTTGCAAGTCAGGCAGAGATCACCTCTTGAGTAAGCGATATTCCACCGAGTACAGCTGGAGTTTTTCCATTCGGGCTGCATAGGACATATGTTTGAGACCAGTAATCCTCTTGGTGAGGTACCTGTGGTCTTTCCAGCTGTTGGAAGTGTCTTGTGAGGTACATTCCAAACAGGGCATTGTATTCTATGATGGGTCTGATGAGTGACGAGTGGAGGGGCACTATAACCTCTATTTTTAGATGCAAACCCTTTAGTAATTAGATGGACTACATACAAAGATTACCCAACGACTTTGGCAATATGATTGTCAAAGGAGAGATTACTATCTACCTGGGTCCCCAGATCTCTTATTACCTCTTCTGTATTAAGGGGGCTGTCACCTAGGTGGTAATTCATGGGTGTTTTGTTTTTCCCCCAAACGGGATGACTATGCATTTTTTTGGCATTTGGCTTGAGACGATTACTGACACCAGGTGTCACTCAGTAAGGCCCTTTCGGAGAATACCCGTGTCAGCCGGTGAGTCAATTATGGCTCCCAGTTTGCAGTCAACGGCAAACTTGGTTAGCCATAGTCTTCCTGCGTTTGCCTGTACTTCTGAGAAGTATATGCCGAGCAGTAGGAGTCCCAGGACCGAGCCTTGTGGGACACCACTTGTGACTGGTTTAGAGTCGGACCTGGAGCCCACTATTCTTAGCGTGCGAGTTCTGTCTGTAAGCCAGTTGGCAACCCATCTCGTGATGGGGTTTATGTTCAGGCTAGTGAGTTTTTCTATAATTCCCGAGTGGGGAATGGTGTCAAAAGCCTTGGCGAGGTCAAGGTAGGCTGTGTGAACTACCTTCTCATCTATGGCCTTCGTGACCGTCTCTAAGTCAACCAGGTTTAGTAGGCATGATCTGTCCTTAAAGCTGAACTGGGTCGGGGCAAGTGTTTGGAGGTTCACAATGTCTTTGTTAAGGAGTTCCATGATAATGCGCTCCGTAGCCTTGCAGACCAGGCTAGTCAGGCTTATGGGGCGATAGTTACCAGGGTCAGTTGTGGGCCCTCCTTTGTGGTGCGGAATAACCGCTGCTGTGCACCATTCTATGGGCACGTAGTCTGTGGAGAGGCTGAGGTTGAACAGTGTGTTTAGGTGAGGGGTTAGTTTGTTCTGCAATTCATGCAAGATGCGGCCTGGGACACCATCGGGCCCCATTGACGCTGTGCTTTTGAAAGGGCTGTTTTCACCTGTGCGTCTGTGATTTCCGGGTATTGTTGTGGGCCCTTCTGGGGGTGAAGTTTGCACCGAAGCCATCTGCCAGAATGTTGGCAATATCAGTGGGTTCAGTATATTTTGTGCTATTTTGCACTAGCTCAGAGCACATCTGCTAGCTGCCACTTAGATTCTTGACATAGTTAAAGGCGGCTTTGTGGTTATCTTTCGAATCCTTGGCTATTTTTCTTTCAAAGTTAGCCTTGGAGAATTTTATGAGGGACCTTAGTTTTCTTACTGATAAGGGATGGCTTTCCTTCTTGGGATTTGCTTTTTTTTTCAAACTAGTTTCCTTCCTTTTATTGTATAGCCTTGTTTATGGCAAGGGTCCACCAGACTGGTTTCCTTCTCTTAGGGGAGTGAGTTTTTGAGTCCTTGCAGACAATTATCTTTAATAAACCCATATAGCCACAGCCACCCATAAAAGCACACAGGCTTGTTTATCTGATCAATCATGAGATTGACAGTCATGTCTTCAAAGAGACTATCCATCTATATAACTAACTTAAAAGGGAGAATACTGCTTCCTGTTCTGGAACTTTCACATCATATGGTGCAGAGAAACTCACCCAAACAGATCAAAGGGCTTCAAGGCTTGTTTTGAAGATAAGGGCTACATCAACTCTCCTCTGCATTATTACCTTAAGGAAGGCATATGACATACAAAGCACTATCCGAAACACTTTGCTCAATATACCTCCCCTGTAACAAAAACTCAACAGGACATTTTACAGACACCTTGAATATTCCCATTTTTGAAGGAGGAACTGAATACACTGGTATACAGCTACAGCATCGGGATCCTAAATGGCCATTAGAGCTATTGACGAAGAAAAAAGTTTGAGTGTATAACTAGTATGGTACTCAAAACTAGTCTTAGTTGTAGAAAATCTTCTGTACCCAATACACCCAGAAAAGGATATTTCAGTGGCATGGAACATTGGGAAAGTTTCAATTTTTTCCTCCACAATATAAAACAAATGCTATAGTGGTAAACTGTTCCCACAGTTGAACTGGGTTGGCAGCACCCACATTTATGGGAGCAGTGTACTTAATTGTTTGAATAATACAAAACACGAACATGGGTGAACCTCTTGACAGTGGAGTACAAGCAGTGAAAATGTATTGAATCCTTTTTAATACTATACACAAATTAGGCAAACTTTAAAAATCAAAGGAGAAACTGAGACCATAAAAAAATTGAAGTAATCTGGCAAGGAAAGATGACAAGAGTTTAAGTTTTGTAAGTTGTTCCTTCCTACAGAAAGAGGGTGTACACAGAACCAGATTTTAAGTGATACTTCAGAGTTACAATGTTAAGGGTCATAAAAAAAAAAAAAACAGTGGGGAAAAAATTACTGAAATTGGTAAAGGGGGTCAGGAAACAAGGAAAACAATTCATGGACACATGCTCTTGAGGACATTGAGACCATCACCACAGGAAAAGAGAAAGAAATTGTTACAATAGATAATTTAAAATCAGACAATCCAGTTGATAAAAGTACACCTGGCCTTTATATAGTATTAAAACAAAGAGATGGCAGGAATTCAGTCTCAGTAGCTTAACAGGTAGCACATTCACCTTTGGTGCAGAAAGCCACAGGGTCTACTCCCGCACCAGGTACATGGATTAATTAGGGGTGCAGCACCTGTGACATCATTTGGATGAGACATTAAATCAAAGTGTCATATTCACAAGCTGGTTGCGGCTCAGACAGATGTAAAAGATCCCACAGTAGTTATCAAAACAGCAGGGAGAGCTCCCAGTGTCAGGGCCAACTTTATTTTCAGTAGGAAAACTATGTCAAGTCTCCCTAGAGAAATCTGCCTAGTGGATATACCCCAGTCAAAAATAAACAAATAAACATACATTAAATTTATTGGCAAAAATCAAATGATCAAAGATTTTGGGAACAAACAAAGACAGAAAAGTCAGAGTGTGAGGATGCCAAGCAGGAGCTTGGATTGAGGGGGTTAGAAACTGCTTCTTCCTTACCGGGTAATTCCGACTGATGAAGGATATGCAAAGAGAAAGAGATGTGGGAGTGTTAAATGAAAGACCAGCGAGTCTTGAACAAAAGCAGCAATTAAAAGGGATAATTGGTGCAGCATATAAAATAACGCATGATAGATGCAAGAAAACCAGAAGGTTAGCAGAGAAAAGACTAACTAAATATACAAAGGAAAAATATTTGTATGGTTCCCAAGTATGCAATAAAACTGAGGATTTAGTATTTTTTCCATGAGGTGTTTGCATGTGCAAGTTTTTTTTGGCATCACAAATACAGAATTTTTAAACAGGTAGACCGCAATTGTTGGGAGGTGACAGGAAAAGCGTACTTGGGAACACTTGTCAGGGAATGCAACGAACGAGTGGACAGACTTCGTAAAATTGCTCACAGGACACCATCAGAAATAAAAATGATTGCAACTTAAGTTAGTTGGGATACTGGAGCAATTACAAGATAATGGAAATAAAAAGAAACCATGCAAAAATGAACTATTCTTACATAATGCATGAAAAAGAAAATTTAATTACATCACTATCACTGTGTAAGGTGACAAAGGTGTTTCTCCCAGATGTCCAATAGGCCTTGAACTTGCTCATCAAACCAATGACCCTCAAACAGCATACATTTCATTCCAGGGACATTCACGTACAACTCAGTTTGAAAACCAAGCTTCAAAAATGAATCACTGCCTGAAACGCAGCTGACACTACAGATGCAGAACAATGCAGTCCAGCCATTAAATCATTAGCATGCCCAGACCCAGCGACTGAAAAGGTAGCACATGCGCCTTTGGAAAGCAGAAAACTGTAGGTTCTAATCCCACTCCAAGTGACTTGACCGCTAATGCAGTGCAGCATTAGAGAGTTTGGTGCACACCTGACTGCGTCATCCCCTCTTTTGAGAAGTTAAACAGAAGCTCCATCTGCATGAGGTGGAGGTAGCTCAGGAGCTCCCTCCTTTCATAGGTGATGTGGCCAAATTTCACAAAGTACAAATACCATCCTGCTGAAGTCTCTCCTAAAGATTCCACAAACATAGTGAGATTGGGGGGGGGGGGGGCTACCCACCAAATAAAAATACTTAACTGAGGTGGTATTTTAAAATTATCCTATCCAACAGCCTAAGATCTTCCATCAAGGAAGTTAAAGCACTGGACTGAGTCCGCACACACCAGTAACAAACAACTCCTTACACAAAAAGGGCTGCAACAAATGACTGACACACGAAGCAGACATAATAGAAATGGACAACAGTAATCTGCTAAAATAGAAAATAAAGGAACCTAATTAACAGCTGTAATACAACTTCCACTTAATATTACCTTCAGCATTTCACAACAGCATTATTCAGCTTTACAAGGCACACCAGCCTCACAGATTTACTTCCACACACAAGGTGCAAAAAAGTTAATATGCATATGTGGACCATGCAAAGACAGACAGTTAACTCTCATTCTTGTAACCCCTTGTATATCATACACAAACTAAATAAATGGAGTAGTCGGTTCATATAACAATTGTTTCACGTGCTGGTTTACTTACCATTTGTTCACCAAGTAAGCTGAAATGGTAACCCTTTTCAGCCATGACCAGTGCTCAAAGAGCATAAAATACATCAGTATTTCAATTAACAGTACTATACACAAAACGAGTGCAGCAAAATTCACAACACAGTAAGACCAAATGCAGAGTAACATTAAAAGAACAAGTTGAGAGTGCATTGAGAAAAAAAAAAAAATTATATATATATATATATATATATATATATATATACACACACACACACAATGCAATCATACAAATAAACACAAACTCCTAAATGCATGCAAAATATTTGCACATAAATGCCACATTGAGAGACTTACAAAAGTTTAAATGTATTCTGTTATTCATAATATGAGAAGGTAAGTTACCCAACCACTGACATGGTAGCAGTAGCGGGTAAATTGCATATTTGAAGCTCTCAATGGTTTCTAGATTTTTTATGTCTGTAGGCCGTTTCCAAGTAGCATCGCCCAGTTGTGAGTGGAGGGCACACTACACAAACTGCTGTCCTATGCACAAGGATTATCTTATAAAAGTAATTTCATTCTTAAGGGGCAGTGACCATGTTTTACTACCTTGTAAAATAAAGAACTTAGAAAAAATGTGACTGAGACAGTGGAATATCTTGAATCTGCTAAGAAATATGAAATGAAAAAAGGTTTTGCTCTCAGCAGTCTATATATTCTGAATATATTGTTGTCTGAACGCCTAACAAGGCGGTGGAGGCCACAGTCAAGTTCAGATATTAAAATATGCTCAGCAATAATCCTGTGGGCAGAAGGTGAAAGGAGGTGACCAACTGTGTGACAGTTTTAATTGAGCAAAGATTTTATTGGTTACAAAATCTGTGCGCGCACGCTTCGGCCCAAGTCTTCAGGGACATTATGTCCTCATGAAGATCAAATAGGACAATAGCAGAAATAGTGTGCAATTTCTTGGTTGAGACAACCACTACGAGTTGTCATGGGCAATTAGTTGTGAGCCAAGTGCATAACAGAGGAAATTATTCTGCAACCTGATCTGCAGTTCAGAGCAACTAGTACTTAGGGTTACCACCTGCCCCTCTCTCTGCAAGGGACAGTCCCACTTTGGGCAGTTCTGTCCTGGGGAAAAAAAAAAAAAAAAAAAAAAAAAAAAAACTAAAAAGGCAAATGTCCTGAGATTAAGACAATAAATTTCTTAAGTCTTCTTTAATAGTTACATTTGTATCTGAAAGACATATGAAATTGTATTTTATTTTACATTTGTTAACTGGGATAGTCTAACTGGATTCATGTCCATTTTCATCTGCAAACTCCTTCAAAAACTCAAACCTTGCACCCCTTCTGCTGACCACCTGCCAGCAGAATACCTTCAAATAGCTGCCAAAAGCTTAGCATATCCCATATCCATCCTTATAAACAGAAGGATCTCAGAAGGTAGCATCCCTTCCATATGGAAAGGATCCCATATTATTCCCTTGCATAAAGGAGGTAAATCCATCGATATCTCCAACTTCCGACCAATTGCACTACTCTCCACTAGCCAAAATAATGGAAAAATGTAATCACCATCAACTACTTCAACACCTGCGCCACAATAATTTGCTTGCCAACTGCCAGCACGGCTTTAGGCCCTTTCATAGCACTACTACTGCCCTGCTAACTTTTACTGACTGTATAAACAAGAATTGAAACAATAACTCTCTCATCTGCTCTATTTATTGACCGATCAAAAGCCTTTGATATGGTCAACCATAACTTACTTATCAGTGTTCTTGACCCACAAGCAATTTTTTGGTTTAAATCCTATCTAGAAAATAGACAACAAGCAGTGCTCTGGGACAATAATCTTTCCACACCCCTCCCCGTGAACATTGGAGTCCCTCAAGGCTCTATCCTAGGCACTCTTCTTTTTTCCATTTTTATTAACTAACTATCTCCATACTGTTTTTCCTCAAGCCACCTGTATACAATACGCTGATGACTCTACTTTAATCTGTACTGCTAAGTCATCAACCTCTCTCCAGACCCTTACTCAAACTGTATTTAACTCTGTTGAAAAGTGGTTCACCCATCATTGCCTCCTCAACCCCCAAAAAAAAAAAAAAAAAAATTACTTTTTCTCCCACCCAAAAATCTCCACAGATCCACTTCACAATTACCTCTAATAATGGAACTTGTATTTCTCCTGATCCTACTGCACATCTCCTGGGCATAACCATTGATCATAACCTCAGCTATGATTACCATATCAACAATACTATAAAAACTGTCAAAAAATTAGGCTCCCTGTATAGAATCAAACCCTTCCTTACACCACTAGCTAGAACCACCATTGCCCAGACTCATCTCACTTCTACCCTATTCTAGGATTCTGCCATGTATACCAATCAAAGCACAATCTTACCAAGCTTGAAACTAGCTATAATATAGTCAGATTTGCCACTGGCTCCCCCTTATAGAACCCACCGCTGTCTCAACCTTAAACTCCTCGGATGGTCAGAACTACAAAACCTACTATATAATCAACTTGTGATCACACAAAAAATCCTTTACCACCCTACTAATAACCCTACCCTCTCTAACCTGATCTTCCCATATAAAAATCTTACAACACTACACTCGGCTAATAAGCTACTAATTGCCAACATTAAATCTAATAAAGCTGGGGACTCAATCTACCAATGTTGTGGGCAGAATCTGGAACAAGCTTCCTAGAATGCTCACTTCTCTATCATCTACACCACTCTTCAAGAAACATCTCAGAGAACATCTAAAAATACACTGGCTTTGTCCCTGCTCTAAGCCTGACTGAATCACACTTATCCTCATTTCTCTTCTTGCTATACCCCTTCCTCCTGGGCTATGGCCCCTCTGCAGCATTAATCAATAGAAGCTAACTTTATACTAGTACGTGTGCTTTCCTGCCTTCTCTTTCTCCGCCTTTCACTTAATGAATAATAATTTTCAAATATTGTGTAAACTTGTGCTTTATTGTACCTGAAGCCTACTAAAGACTTTGTTTCTTAAACCTATGCCAAGCCTCTCTACTATTGTTCACAAAATAACTTATTTATTTGTTTTCCAACCATTTTTGCTCTCTAATGTATTGGAATCTAGCCATTTTTTTAACTGTGTATTCTGTAATTTACTTATGCTTGGAGCTTTTCTCCTCGGGCCTCTACTGAAAATGGGCATGTATCCAACTAGACTAGCCCGGTCAACAAATATAAAATAAATAAAATAAGCTCCAAGAGATTACTAGACTACTAACATACAGTTAGTTATTATACAGTTAAATACAAATTTTAAACAGTTCAGGAAATCTTCACAGTTTATACAAAAAACATGTTACAAGCATTAGATAAGATATTTTAGACTATGTACAAAACTTAATTAGTAACTAGAAAGTAATTGTTAAACAAATGCATACTTCAAGTTTCAATAGTTCAGCAATGCTCACAGTTTAAACAATACTTGTTGCCTGCCTTAGATAGGATGCTTTAGAATTATATGCAGAAAAATTTAACTAGAGAATTTAAAACACCTATTAGGCTAAGATGTTTTTGCCAAGGATAGGCCTTGATCTAAAAAGAGAGCAGGAATTAGATCGTAACAGAGGGTATGAGATTAGTCTGGATTTGTACAGGGACATAACCAATGGGTTTTAAGATAAGAGTTTCAGATTGTGTTTAAAAAGTGTAAATGAAGACAGTGATGTAAGTTCATGGGGGAGTTGGTTCCAATACTTTCCAAATGCATTTGAGAAATAGCATAAACAATGCAAATACACCAAAATAAGACTATTTTGGTAAAAAAAGTGAAGTTCTCTCATTTGCAATGCCCGTGGGCATGTTTTGTCCAGCAAAACTCTCACATTTCTATATAAAAAAGTCCCACTTTGGGCATTTGAAAAGGTGACAATCCTACTAGTACTGGGTTGTAGAACAGTGTATACTTCACTAGCTTAAGATTTGATAATTACATGGAGAGAGCCTTTACTAAAAGCAGAAGAGAGGACCTCGCACAGACCCTTGCCAAACATCTTGCCAAAGTTTAACAGCGGTACAGAACAGTACTATGGACTTGGCACGAGAAAGACTAGAGGTTAGCATAAAAATGCAGTGCATAACAAAAGCACCACAGAATGTATTGTAGTACATGCCCAAGTAAATGTGCTGTTTCCAACTTTAACATGCACCTAAAGCTAGTACATAAAAGGGGAAAGAGAATAGCAAACCTAAATCAGAATACAAACCACCGAACGCTGGAAAAATAAGGTCAAATACTAACAGAAAACAGGCAAAATACAATTGTTTTGAAAACACTATACATTTTAAAGTAAAGCTTTATGAAGCCCCTAGCAGTCCTCCAAGTATCCAACACATGTTCATTATTAGCATACTCAAAACTTTTCCAACTGAAATCTAACCCAAGTTGAACTTGGTTTTCGCAAGGTATACAGAAACATTCAAAGAAAGTAAACGATAACTATCAACACGTGTAAGAGGTTACTCCACACGTCCGACTTTCCAATAAACCAGTTAAGAAACTGCAAAGACAAACTAGACAATGAAAAGCATCACAGTACTACATTCGAGTTAACATTAATACATACCCATCGGGTAGTTTGTTCTTTGCTTTGCCCATTGCGGCCCGGTGGCGTCTAGCAAGCACTAAAAAATCTCTCGGCCTACTGCTACAAGCACTGAAAATATAAACTTAATACACCCACCAATTTAATCCAAGAATCAAATGCTACGCTAAAAATATCTTGACAGTACACCAATAATAAATAAAGCCGCCGTGTTACTATATAATAAAAATACTAAACGGCTTATAACGTTGATATAATAAATTCCTCTGTTTTTTTTTTAATGCCGCTTCCTTAGTGGGACGTATCATGCGTGCTGGTGTAACGTCATTACAAACGGCCGTGATCGGAAGTTGCGAATATAAACAGCATCGGACGTGCTGTAGTCGTTGTAATTTTTTTTGTCTGCTCTTTATCGCCGGGAGTGTGATTCTTAGTTCTAGTAGACAGTTATAGGATTCAAATGTTAAAGAACTTTTCAAATAGAGAAGCTTGGACTTGTTTTAGGGAACGCCTAGTGACATACCTGTCAACCTGGGAATATCAAAAAGACTATGAAAAATAGGTACAAATCTGTACGCTATTAACGTAAGATTCGCATACATAATTATGTAACCCCACCCACTCCAATGGAATTGTGGGATACAAGCTTTTAAACGCAAAGTGAAAAACAGACAAAATATGATAATGAAACGCAAATTAAGCAGATAAATAGTGTTTTATTTCTATTAATATTTGAACTTAATGGCCAGAGACCCTGATGTTCCATTTTTCTAAGGACAGATGCTAGTTTAGTCAAAATCTGGACTCTTGAGTTTGGGAAAACATGGTATTTATTACAGAATATGGCAACGTTAGACCACAGTACTCGGTCAGCTATGACCTGTATTTCTACTCCTATTTATTACTTGCAATCAGAGCTCTGCACATAAACTCCTGTTTTAATTTTGCATCAATAAAGATGTGCTAGAAAATTATACTGAAAAACATTATAAAGACCAGAAAACGCACTAAAAATCATGGCTATATTTCTTAAGAAAAAATTTTTTTTTTATTTATTACAACTGTAAATCAGTGCCCCTGCTTTCGGCTCATTTGTTCATCACTGTGCTGCTTTGTATTTTTTATTCCAGAAAGTATCTGTATCCCTGTACACACTTTTGCATTTTTGTATTACTAAAAGGTGTTCACCAGCCTTGTAAATATATATAGTGTACCATAACAACAGAATGTATCATTTACATTAGAATTAATATTATTAATATTCTTATTACAGTTTCTGTAAGTGTGCATTGTATAATGATAATCAAATCCTGTGTTGCTGCCTATTCACAGTCAAATACTTCTTTGTGTAATTCTTGTACTAGTTATGAATTACCTTGTTTATTGTTTGGAGATGTTTCCCTTGAAACTCCATTGAAAATTTAACTTTCCAGTTAGATTTTGACAGTTAAAAAACACCAGTAGACAGACTGATACATGGATAGGCAATCAAACAGCTAGACTGCCCAATATACAGAATCATGGTTTTCTGTAACAACTGGAAGAAAATTAGAAACAATCTCTTGCCCTTATCTCTAAGGGCATATTAAAATGGTAATGTGTTTCCATGGAAGGGGAGTTGACACTGACAATCTTATGCTAGTCCAAAGAATGACTGTCCTGTAAAGAGGAAAACTGATAACCCTTGACTCCTACCACCGCATGTTTTATATATTGCTAACATCAGATATCATGATGTGGTCTAAGTGTAAGTCATGGAAACAGGCTGAGATAAACCTTAAATGTACAGATTTTTCAAAATGATTATTAATATCATTATTATTTTTATTATCATCAGTCATCATATTTTTGACAAGAGAAGTGTTAGTGAGTGTATCAGAAAAAATGGATAAATGTTATAAGCAGAGACTCCTTGAATCATTTTTCACAAATACTGCTTTTTCCTAAACTATTGAATTGCTTTATAATAGACTATACTCCTAGTCTACCTTGCTCTAAGTTGATGATGTGCCCTCACCAGTGATGCCAAGACAGGATACACAACCACCATGCATGTAATTTTATCAGCATAGCCATATTTGATACAGAACCAGAAAGCAGAGCAAGCAAACTGAAAGCAGTACATCAGTACATGCTCATACACACACACACACTACACTGTCTTATTTAATATACGGGCAGTTAAACAAACAATGAGGTCAGTTTATCAGATAATTGGTAAATTAAAATGCTGGTAGTAGTAACTGAACTTGGCACCCAAAAAATCTTACTTTAAAGCGTCCTGCCCTCCTACCATCATCCAATACTACAGCAACTACTACAGTACTATAATAAGAGTACAAGACTGCAAGGCAAGTTCTTTACTCGTGTTGTGCCGCTGTTCTGAGTGACTGTGCGAGCCAGCAAACAACTTACTATACTAAACCTTTTAGCAGTCATTTGCCTGCAGACTTGCAGAGTATTATGTAAAAACATCTGTCACCAAGTTTTAAAATAAAAATGCTTTCTGTATTCTGTTTGTCTGTTAGCGTTGCTTTGTTTCGCACAATACAGTCAGTAATATAATTTCCTCTTGATGCTATGACATCCCTTCCCTTTTCCGAATAAAATATGGCACACATAAACAAACTGCACACTGTCTGTCATGGGGAAAAAGTACTAGTAGACATATTTATTTTCCTCATCACCACCGCTGACCGCTCTGAGTCCGATGAGCCTCCTACTGCTGCTGCACTCCACTCTCTGACACAGACAGAGTTACTAAAATGAAAGAACAGCATGGGGATCGGGACCGGGTTGTCTGCCACTGCCTTGCTCTATCTAAGACTACTAAAGCCTCTAATCTATTTTCTATCTAATAATTAAAAACAAAAAACTATCTGAGGCTGAACTGCTCACTCTCTCTCTCTGTCTGACTCATCTGAAGGAACAACAAAGTAAGTTCCAACTTCCAAGTTAAAATGAACTGGCTGCTGCATTGCTGCACATGTGGACTGACTGTGTAAACATAAACAGTACAGTCAGTCACACCCCTCGAGTCCTCAGACAAATTCCCTCAGGCTGGCAGGTTGTTCACGAAGCTGGTATCATTGAGCACGCCCCAGCACATGATGACGTCGGCAGAATCAAATTAAAAAAAAAAAAGCGGGAAATTTGTGAATTAAGGGGGGGCACTCGGGAATTCGTGGCACCCCAATACTTGGACATCAAAACCGATAAATACTGAGGCATTCAATACGGTTGAGAGGTATGCCTAGGAATCATACCTCTCAAC
This sequence comes from Protopterus annectens, assembly GCF_019279795.1. Lineage (NCBI taxonomy): Eukaryota > Metazoa > Chordata > Ceratodontiformes > Protopteridae > Protopterus > Protopterus annectens. The sequence goes on along the minus strand of NC_056743.1, from coordinate 1,441,476,487 downwards.
CTTTTAGTGCAAAAAATCTGGACAAAGCCTGACAGAGCGAGGGGACAAAGGCCCCAAAATAGGGGCAGATTTTAAATATTGCTCTTATAAACTCAGAAAGTTGCTAGGATAACAGGATTTATATTAGCATGCATTTTTCTGAAGGATATGAAGTCTGAAATACAAGTGTATATCATTTTGTGACTTCAGTCATAATATCATCTCAGGGATTTGCCACAAAATCACAAATTTTATGAGGAACAGATCAAAAATCTGGTGCAAAAATCTGGATATTCTGTGAAAATCTGTACAGTTCAGATATATTCTAGTGATCACCTTCAGAAGCTTGAAGTTTCAAAACTTCATATGGCTGAGACCATAAGATCGAAGTTTTGAAACTTAAAACATTTTGAATGGAGATCGACGGACAGTGCGGAACAGGATATTTACTGTTTTCCTCACTGTAGTGTGATCTGGGAGTTGGTATATTTATTTACCCGGGGTTGTGGAGGGTGCAGGGAGCCTGCTCCCCTGCTTTGTATTAGTGTAGTACCTTGCAGGATGCACAGTAGAAAGTCTTACCTAAACCTCACCCACTATCCAACTATCAGTGACATCTTAGTAAACTTCAGTAATATTCATACCAATGGTGACATGAATATTCATTGACTTTTCATAGTTTATCTTTTTCCTCAATGTAGTGCAATCTCGGAGTTGGTATATTTAATTAGCGAGAGGTGCAGGGGAATTGCCCTCCTGCAAAAAAAGAAAGAAAAAAATAATAGCACTATGACTGCAAATATTTTTTTCATTCATCCTGCTTCCCCCACAAATTAAATATACCAACTTTGCACTACATTGAGGAAAAGGGTAAAGTAGGAATAGTCCCATATGATGACATGCCCCTTTCGCCTGTCAATCAATACCACACCCATGTCTGTGCAGAATGGCCTTGAATTACTACACTAATACAAAGCCTGCCCCCCCTGAAAAATGTAAAACAAAATGTGTTTGTTTTTAATTTTTTTATTACGTTTTCGAAGTTTCAAACCTTTGTTCGATCTTCTGGTCTTGGCCATTTGAAGTTTGAAGTTTTGAAACTTTGAGCTTTAGAAGTAGATCCACACCTAGATACACCTGGAAAGATTGTAAGTGTTAACCTTAGTAGATTTTTTTTTCACATTGGGGTATGTTCAATTCTCAGCTCGGGTACCCTCTGTGTCTGTGTGGAGTCTGTATGTGCTCACTGTGTTTGCTTGGATTTTCGTCCCAACTTCCAAAGATACAGAATAGGTGGCTTGGTCACTCTAAATTGTATATAGGTGTTTAGTCCATGTGTGGTACGGAGAACAATGAAGGGTAGCCACTTGGCAGTGTGAACATTGCCTCTAGATGATTGTCACTGTTAATGTGGTACCCTAATCCATATACAAAACTTGGAATCAGTTATGGATGGATGGAGGTTAAACACAGAATATTATAGCAATAACCGATGATGTTGGTGTGGTATATTGAAGATTTATCCATGGTTGGCGTGGTTAAATTACAAGGGCAAAATCCGAGTGATTAAATAAACCCAACCATGGGTAAATCTTCAATATACCACACCACGGAGTCGGTCATTGCTGTTATACAATGACATTATTTAAAGAAAAAATACTTACTTTTCTTAAATAATGGGCCAAATTCAGGAAGCCTCCGTGTAAGAGTTATAACTCTTACACGGAGGCTGCAGTTAAACGGTGTGATGTCAGCATGTCATGCATATGCATGAGGTGCATGAGGCATGCTGAATCGCACTGTAACTCTTACACGGTCCATGTAAGACAGCAGGGGGCGTGTCCGTAGGCTAAGCCCTGCAAGCGGACACGCCCCCGGAAGTCTAGAATGGCAGAAAGTAAACAGCCACGAGAGAGGCCATGGAAATGTGAATAAACACACTACACAACACATGCCACTACAGACCAGCAATGTAAAAAGTGAACAGATGTTATAAAATTAAAATGAAAACTGTTTTATTTTTTTTAAAACCCCGTAAATGTTTGCTACTGAGTGCGCTCGTGTGTGCGGGTGTGCTACTAGCACAACTGCAGTTAGCAATCAGTGGGAAAGGATATAAGAACTAAATATGCAAAGTAAGCCAAGAAGTAATAGCATAGCGGTAGAGTTGTCGGCTTAAGAGCAAGCAAGCAAGGTTTGAGCACACACAACAACCTTTTTTTTTTTTTTTTGTAAATAAGCACTAAAAAGGCCCCTGACAGTATTGTACAAATGTAAAAGTATTTCCTTTTGTAAAATGGAATGAAATGGAGCATATATTTTCAAATAATACAATAATAAAAATATTTAGAAATGTACTGATAGCTAAGCTGGTTTGAGACAGAGTGCCCGTAGCTGAGTAGTGTTTCAAAGGCTGCAAATTGCTTGCCCATAGTTAAGCACTGGTTTAACAGGCTCAAACTGTGTGCAACTAGCTGTGCTTAGCTTAACATGCATGTTACTAGCCAATTAAGGTTTAACCTAGCGCACACCGTTTACGCGGAGGTGCGCATGTGTTACCGCCAGTGCGCATGCGTGAGCTCCGCGCAAACGAGTGCAGACCTGGTTTTAAGTGCTTAAAAGTGCCTTTGGCATGTTTGATTGACAGGTCCTGAACTCATTTCTAGACAGTCATAAAAATTAAAAATCAGTGATCAGATTCGAACCCAGGATACTATACACTAGAGTCAAGGTACTAAACCACTAAGCCATGACAGCAGTACTTAAAAATGCCGAAATAGCATATATATATATATATATATATATATATATATATATATATATATATATATATATATATATATATATATATATATATATATATATATATATATATATATATATATATATATATATATATATATATATATATATATATATATATATATATATATATATATATATATATATATATATATATATATATATATATATATATATATATATATATATATATATATATATATATATATATATATATATATATATATATATGATGTAATCCAAAATGGAGCATGATAAAGCAGTTTCTGTAAAGTAGATACAATTCCAAAATGGCCAATCATAGAAATGTGCGGGAAAATCGGCATATATAAGCCCCATAGGCGGGAATACACAGCAGAAACGATTGTAGAATAGACCTGCAGGCAGAATGAGTGGAGTAGGGGAGGGATGTTGCTTTTGAGCACAGCAGTGGGGCGTTGAGGAGTCCAGATACATGGTCTGGCTCCTAGTTCACCATCATGAGGCCCAACACATGCAGGGCCAGGTCTCATGGGGAGCATACAGGGCAGGGGCATGGGACCAGTTGGCTCATGATCTCACTAGTGCTACTGGGATTCCACGTACTGGTGAGCAGGTCCGTCACCACCATGCGGACCTGAAGCGACGTAAAGAAGACCAGTTGACCCAATGGATCCAGGAGGCCCGGGATATGCCCAACGCCCCACTACTGAGTAAGTTACATTTTACTTATGTATGTAAGGAATTCAACTAGCTGATACCATGGAGATGTGTATTCCAATATTACTTGTTTTGTATTACAGCTGCAGGTGTCCGCTCTGCGAATCGCAGGCCACATGACCGCAGGCTGGTGCGGCTGTGCCACCATGCAGGTTAGTAACCCCACCTAGTACTTGTAAATAAATATTATAGTAGCACGTAGCAGAACACTACAGTGTATTGATTAAAAGTAATAGAATGTGCAAGCAACAAGTGAAAGTCTGCAGGTATGGCTGCAACAAGTTCATCAGTATGCAAGTGAAACTGGAAATATAATTGATAGAAATAAATAGTTCTGTAATACAGATGTCCCACCATTAATTAAATGTAGTATAACCTGCAGTAGTCTCAAGAGTACAGCTTCAGAAGCTGAGTTAATCACATGTGAGATATATCCCCTGTTGGAATGCTGAATCATGACAGAAGTGAGGCTGCTGGAAAGTGTTTGAATCACCACAGGTCTAATATGTGAACAAAGCCTAGAAGTACCAACCTGAACTGTGAAATAGCAGGATGTGTGAGAGTGACAGAAAGGGTCATGTATCAATAAATAAAGTAGTAATAACTCCTGAATATATAAGCCTCAGTGTGGTTCTACAGAACTAAATGCATGTGGGAATTAAAACTTAACATCCCAAACTGATTTCAGTGTGTCTGAATCTTGAATGTTTAAGCCAAAATCTGTATATGGTGATGACAGTCAACAATTTCAGATAGAATGAATGATTGTCTGACATACTAAACATCCATAGTTGTCCCCTGCCCTGTCATGAAAGTGTAGCAGGATGATGTATCTGATCAAATACAAAATAACTAGGATAGTGATGTATCTGTAACAGGTCTAGCATGACAGTCAATTAAAAATCATTTTGAAACTATCACCCACAAGTTAATTGTGTTTCTATTACAAATGTATATTAATGTATAATTTATGAATGTGTCATCATTTTCTTTCTCCATCCCACCCTATAATTGCAAATGAAAAAACTCACTAAATATTGGTATGTGAACATTTCATTAACCATGGACATTTGTCCTGTTGTTTCAAAAATATATGCATGTCCGTTGTTGCATGTGCCCTGTTCATACCTGCAAACCTGATGGCCTGTTGCCATTAATCAACCCTGCATGTTGTTTGATTGTGTATTTCTGTTCAAATAATGCATGTGATATTGATATGCCCGTTGTTCAATGGTGTTAATATCTGGGTGTTTGTTTAATGGGAATACCAATGCATGCTGTTACAACTAATTTGAATGGAATAATATGCTACTAACCCAAACTAACATAACATACTCACAAACCTAGAACGCTTGGGAAGGCAGGTCCCAGCGGACCCACCTCTCCCACCTCATCTGGCGACTGCACCTGGCACTAGTACCCAGGCCAGACCCTCCTCCGGTGGCCCTGTGCCACCTTCGGGTGGAAGTGCTGCAGGGGATGGGGCCTTTCCCCCCTCTGCAAGCGTGGCCGGAGGAGACCGTCCACTCACCCTCCAAGGTGTCCGGTCTGTGGTGCGAAGGGAGATCTAAGACTCTGTTCTTGGGCCCTACGCCAGCTTGAGGCCCAGGTGGCACAGCTTACGGGCATGCCTGTTGTGCCGCCTGCACAGCCCCGTCCTGGGCTGTGAAGGAACAGTGGCAACTGCCTATGGGTGGGGATATCAGTTCCACTGTTGCCATCTGTGGGCTCATGTGCCCTGGATATCCCAACCTCCGTCCCTGTCAATTGTGTAACCCCCCCCACATGTGTCATACACCGCCCCTGTATGCGTCTTGTCTGTTAACCTACCCAACCTACCTCCCCAGCTATACCGGCTACCTTCACCTGACATACCACTCTCACCTGATAAAAAAAAAAAAGGCACTCTGTACCCACAAAAAAATTACGCCCCATACATAGCTGTCCATGTTGCACACATGCCCGCTGGACATTGAAACTGTTAATTACAATTGGCTATACAACAGGTATTAATGTTGTCCTGACACCTCTCTCAGGGGTGGAAGGTTTCAAATGTCACACCAAATTGCATACAAATGCACAGCTGTTGCTGAGAAAGACATGGGCAGCTATGGGCCTCACCTACATCCTTCCTGCAAATCCCAAGCTTGTTTCCATACTCTCTTACCCTCTTTGTGACCCCTTTTTCACCACTTTCCTGTCACCCCTTTTTCTTTTCTTTCAAAGAAAATAGCGCGGGTGTGCGTTTGTGTGCGCAGAGCTCACCGCTAGTGCGCATGCGTGAGCTCCAAGAAGCGCAGCTGAACCTGGTTTTAAGTGCTTAAAAGTGCCTTTGGCACTTTTGATTGACAGGTCCTGTACTCATTTTGAAAGAAAAATAAATTCCCACTGTCAGTCTCGAACCCAGGACCTCAGTAACACTAGTCTGTATGACCTACCACTAAGCCATGACTCTCATACAAGAATATAGTGCTAAAATAAATATAACATGTAATAGTAGGAATCAATATAAAGGCAATATAGGATGTGTACTACCCAAAGCATGTCAGGTAGATTTTTAATGCCTGAATTACTGGATTCCCATACTAGTTTAGTGTTCACAGAAACAGCCCTGCTAATTGTTAGCTTGTACATAATAATGTAAGGTAATGTACATATATGAAAGTATGTATATGTACACATACACACATATATATATATATATATATATATATATATATATATATATATATATATATTAATACATATGAAATGTGGTAGGTGTCAGTATTCATACACACTCACTACAGGAAACAGTGAAGATAAATGCAGCAACCAGAATCTGCAACACAGCCTGACTCTTGTGAGACTTACTAACCCTTTTAACTGCTTAAAGGTGCCTTCAGCACTTTGATTGACAGGTCCTGTACTCATTTTGAAAGAAAAATAAATTCCCACTATCAGTCTCGAACCCAGGACCTTGGTAACACTAGTCTGTATGACCTACCACTAAGCCATGACTCTCAAACAAAAACATAGTGCTAAAATAAATATAACATGTAAAAGTAGGAATCAATATAAAGGCAATATAGGATGTGTACTACCCAAAGCATGTTAGGTAGATTTTTAATGCCCGAATTACTGGATTCCCATACTAGTTTAGTGTTAACAGAAACAGCCCTGCTAATTGTTAGCTTGTACATAATAATGTAAGGTAATGTACATATATGAAAGTATGTATATGTACACATACATATATATATATATATATATATATATATATATATATATATATATATATATATATTAATACATATGAAATATAGTGGTAGGTGTCAGTATTCATACACACTCACTACAGGAAACAGTGAAGATAAATGCAGCAACCAGAATCTGCAACACAGCCTGACACCTGTGAGACTTACTAACCCTTTTAACTGCTTAAAGGTGCCTTCAACACTTTGATTGATAGGCCCTGTACTCAATTTGAAAGCAAAATAAAAGCATACTATTAGGCCCTACCACAAGACTATTGTAACACTAGTCTGTATGACCTATCACTAAGCCATGACTTTCATACAGGAATATAGTGCTAAAATAAGTAGAACATGTAATAGTAGGAATGAAGATAAAGGCAATATAGGATGTGTACTACCCAAAGCATGTCAGGTAGATTTTTAATGCCCGAATTACTGGATTCCCATACTAGTTTAGTGTTAACAGAAACAGCCCTGCTAATTGTTAGCTTGTACCTAATAATGTCAGCTAATGTACATATATGAAAGTATGTATATGTACACATATATATTTATATATATATATATATATATATATATATATATATATATATATTAATACATATGAAATATAGTTGTAGGTGTCAATATGCATACACACTCACTACAGGGAACAGGTGAGAGAAATGCAGCAACCTGAATTTACAACACAGCATGAATCATGAGAGACTTACTAACCTTCACACTCACAGAACACTGTCGACAGCATACCAGCATGGTCCACGCCCTTACAATCTGAAAGGGCAATGCCTATCTCACATACCCTTTTATAGCACTGTCCTGAAATCACAGTGAGACATGCAATCAGTACACAACTGGGTGCATGCAATTAGCAAATGCTGCCTTACAATTGGTGCAGAGGCCATCACATGGACCTATGCAGATACCTACAAAAGCACCCAGTAGTAACACACTAACACTCCACACATGCAATACATTCATTACCTACAAAAGCACCCAGTAGTAACACACTAACACTCCACACATGCAATACATTCATTGCACCGTCGAGAGAGAGAGAGAGAGAGAGAAAGAGAGAGAGAGAGAAAAAAACTGCATCATCACAGCAACAAAACCAGCAGCAGCAATTAGCACCAGTGACACAGCAACAGCTGACACAAACATAGGTAATGCAAAGTAGCAGGTTAATACTGTGTTTACTGTGAAACCTCCAAATGTATCATAGTTCACTATCTATAGGTATGTCCATGAGATAGGTTGTGTGTACATAGTCCTGATATATATACATATGTAGTAGTGCTGTACATGTCTTCCATACTTTAACGTCCATAGCTTAGAACACAAGACCAGTTATGCATATGATGCAGTAGTTCCCAGGGTCAGTAGAGGTTCCTCCTCATTGGTGTGGGACCACTGTGTATGTATGGCACTGTTCAGGTACATATCCTGTAGTATGGCCTGGGTTTAATATCAGTCTGTAATGTGGTGCTATGTCCTCTAGGGGTGAACGTATCACACATCCAGGGATACCATTTTGTAACAGTGATGCTGTGTGTTCTGCAATGTTGAGGGTGGCCCTCACCTGGACATGTGAGATGATAGGGAGGTTACATTCATCTGTGATAACTAATTCCACTTGTGTAGGAGAATGGGGGGGGATACCTGCACCTAAACTGTCTGCAACAATGTTGCCAATATCTGTGCATTTGGTGAATGTGAAGCATCTTACCACTGCTGACCACAGATGCCTTGCCTTCATGTGAATCTGCTCTGTGCTGCAGTAGCCTCCTGCTATTGTTATACAATGTGCCTGTATCTGTAGTCCACTGGACAGGATAAATAAGTGGTGTGCATACGGTCTGGGTTAGATATGTGTGTGCACATTACGTGCACTATGTGGGATGTCTGTGGTAAGCTTTTGCAAAGGGGCCAGCAGTGTGTGTTGTGGCTTCCACTGGCCCAGTGGGCTGCATGGATAGCATCACAGTCCTAACTAGTGAATAACTGTGTAATTACATACATACATAGCAAGGTAGTGTACTGTGCTTGTGGTGTTGTCGGGATATGTATATCCAGGCTGAGTAATGTGTGTCCACATCACAGTGTTGGATGGCAACACACATACAGTATGTTGGGATGAACACCCAGAGTGTTCCAGAAGTGTTGCCTGTGCAGAAATATCTGGCCATTACCTGCATCCCCACAACACACACACATGCAACATATGGCAGAAGTAGTATAGCAGTACACATAGGTTCATAGGTTCATACTAGGCTATTTGCCCTAGGGCATTGATAAGCCTAGCCAGAATGTGTTCGTCTTTTGCCACCCAATTAAAATTTATTTTGCTATGCCCTTTTCCGAGGTTAGTATACTGTGCCTCTGTCTAACAGTGACATAGAAGTGATACCCGGGGTACAACTATGATCTCCCATCCACTCATCCAGATTCCTATGGAAGAGAGTCATTGAGGGACTCTGCCTAACCTGTACTGTGAGTTCATTACAGAGTGAAGGGAGCTTCTGGGTTATGAATCTGTCCCTCCAGCATGTCCTATTTATTTCAGTGCTAAGGTTCAGGTCTCCTGAGCATGTGGCTGTATGAGATTTTGATTTCCTGAGGTGCAGCATGTCCATTACTTCTGGGTTGGACATGGCTGTATACGTCAGGCACAGATTGCCTCTGAACAGGCAGTATGCCACTGAGTCCAGCTGGATTTTCTTTAACCGGGCAGCATATGGCATCTGTATGAGCCCTTTGATCCTCTTGATGAGGTACTGTTGGGGTTTTTCCAGTTGCTGTAGGTGTCTGGTTACGCAGACAGTCGCCCATGGGTTCTCATGGGGGCATCCGTGGCCGAACTGCCTCTGGCCGACGTTCCAAGGAGGCATGTCAACCTCCACTATGTTTCGGACTGTTATGCAGGCACAGGTGCGTATGGAAAGGTACACCAGACAGGGTCTGAGGGAGCTGACAGCATGTTGCACAGCCATGACAGATGGCATGCGTGACATTGCGAATGCTATTCGTAATTTCACAGATGTCATTGACAGACATTGTGGGGACATACAACAGCTGCTCCACAACCAGATGTCCATGGGCCAGGGCGATGGTGTGCGTTTGGGGCATCGACGTGGCCATATGCCGGCAACAGCACCAGCTGGCCGTCGCCGCTGATGACAACAGGCACACTCACGCACCTCAAGTGCCAGCAGCAGCCCCAGCAATGCTGGGTTAGTGCTGTCATCAGGACGCCCCAGGAGACCATGTGCACGTGGCTCTGGACAGTCCCAACAGGGAACTGTGTCCAGTCAACACACACCCGCTTCCGATGACAGTACCCAGTCTGGGTTAGTACCGGATATGGTCCATAGCACCCCTGCCAGGCATAGGTACCGTGTCCGTGCCCACAGACACTGATCTGGATGACCTGACAGGTGCAGTCTGTGGCTGGCCACAAAACCCTGTACATGGCAGCCATTATGTGGGACTGTGTGCGTGCTTACACACATGCAGAAATTTAACACCTAGGGCAAACACATACACACACACATTGCACCAACACTGGTCCACCCTGTACTGCTGCCCCTCACAAACACACATACACACACACATGTCAATTGGCGGTAGCAGTGGCTGGCTTGGGCATACCTAAACCACACCCTGTGCATATGATGACACTGTGCCACCTCCTGCATACTACAACATCAGTGGAGGAAAAGGTAAACACGTTGCTGATGCACAGGGTGACTACATAGATGTGTATAAGTAGTGACATGTTGGTAACTGTTCACTGTTCCACTATGATTGTGTGTATATCCCAGCATTCCTGCTGCAGTAACTGTATGAATGTCCTGAATTGTTATCTGCACCCATGCTACTTACCAAGGTGTACCAGCTGCACACCATCACATGCTACCATTGACTATGGGAATGTGCATCATGTTCTGTATTGTAGATTCAGCTATATGTATATGTTCTGTCACACATGCATTTACACACACCCTGCTACCCCCACACATGCACACGCTCACCTGCCATTTCCATTATTTATTACCCTACATGAGTAGCTGTCGACACATGACAGGTACACATTTGAAAAGTGCACTATTTGGATTACTACCGATTTCCTCCTCTCTACCTGTACTCACAGGGTGCAGGCAACCTCATTAGATTAAAAGTGTAATGTGCATCAGGTACTGTGGTTCCCTGATTGCCACATCCAACATGTTTTCCATACGGAAATGCACACACAGAAACATCCCACATCCACACACTTGCCACATTCAGGTTTCAAAACACTATCTAGGTATGTTCTGGTACATGTGTGTGTTACAGTAGCATGTAGCACTATACTGAGTACTGGCAGTTGTCTGTTGTCATGTTGTTTGTATAGGGTGCTGTCAACATCACTGTTTGTTAAGGGAAATGTGCACCCTGCAGTGCGTAGCCCCATTTGGCAAAAGCCACATCCCACCCCCAGCATCGTGCACACACACACTAACCCCACAACACATACTTTCCATTTGCAAGATTCAAACCCCTACCTGTGTTATGACACTAGAGACAGACACATTAGCAGAGTGCACTATTTGCATTAGCGGGAGGAATGTTTTCTAATGCTGTACTTAGAGGGTGCTGACATCATCTGTGTTTAGGAAGAGGGATGTGCACCCTGTAGTGTGTTCTCCCAGTTGGCAAAAGGCACTTTTCCCTCACAGCATTATGCACACACACAAATCCCACTCACACTAACTCACATACATTCCCTTTGCAGGATTCAAATCACTATCTAACTATGTTATGACACTAGAGACAAACGCATTAGCGGAGCGCGCTATACGAATTACTGGGAAGCTTTAATTCAGGTAATATAGTTATAGAGTGCTGACATCATCAGTGTTTCAAAAGGGGAATCTGCATCCTGTAGTGTACTGTCACAGTTGCTAATGGGGGCATTTCCCACACACACATAGATGTGTTTAAGGTTTGCATATGTGGGGGATCCAGTACTCCAGTGTGATTAGTATATGGTTCGATTGCAACAATGAGGGATATACTCCAAGTGGTGAGCATTTTGTACTCACGTTTGTGATGATCAGGTCTAGTATATTTTCCCCTCTTGTGGGAATGTTGACTACTTGTTCCATAGCTAAAGAGTTTCTGAACTATGAGAACCCTAGAGCTTGGGTATTGTGGCCTGAGTAATGTTCACAGTCTATGTTTGGGTAGTTGAAGTCACCCAGTATGATGGTGTTTGCAGAGAAATCTATACTCTCCTGTGTCGTCATGCAGGCTGTGTGGGATTCCTGAGTTTGAGAGGGTGATGTAAGAGCTCCTCTGTGTCTCTTTCCATGTGGTCCAGGGAGGTACGTCTCAGGTTGTTCACACCAGCATGGACAATGACTGCCTCATACTTGTACTTGCTGTGGAGTGACCTGAGTGCTTGTGTTATGTGGCACATTCTATCACCCGACAGGTAGCTAAATGTGACCCTCACCTTGCTCAGTCTGGAAAGCGGGACGTCAGTTTGTCTGACTATGGCATCACCTATTATAGGTGTGTCACACACTGTGTTTGGCCTTATGGGCTGTGCCTGTTAAGAACACTGACTTTGTGAGGTCTGTGTTGCTTGAGATATGTGTTCATGTGGGATGCAGTGTGTCTGGCCATGTCATTTCTGTCCGTGGTCTGGTAAGTATCACCTTTGGTGACATAGGTATTCATATGTCAGCTGGTGAGCATTTGCAGTGTTACCTACTGAAAGTGGTACAGCTTGTTTGTTGTACAATGGACTACATGCAGCCCTGCTTACAGTAGCTATGTTTGCATGCATGTTTCCTTGCAGTTACCCTGGAATACTGATCCGACCTGCCATGCAGAGTTACACAGCTTCTGTGGACTCCTAGTGACATCTGCATAGCTTACTATATGTATGTTCATGTCTCACTTGACAGAATGTCACTGTTTCTCCTGTGCACATGTATGTTGCCTGTGACACTTTGCATATGACTTACCTGGCATCTGTCCACGTGAGCAGTCATATATGCCACTGCAGGACTCTAAACCTGATGATGCACACACTCAAAACATTCCTCAGCATGGAGAACATTGCTATCTGTGCAGTAACAGATACCGGATTCAGGGCTACCAACAGTACCCCAGCACTACCAAGTTATACCTCATACCATGCTTTTCAGGCCCAAAACTTGCAGAAAACCACAAAAGGAGGGGGTGTATTGATATTCATCCAAGATACCCACACCTCCAGGTTGGTGGCAAAGCACCAAACATCAGAGACTATCTGTATGCAAGTAACAATGGGTAAAACTGCATTCCATGTTATAGCCTGCTACAGACCACCCTCACAAACACAAGAACTGCACTTGGCCTTCCTGAAAACAGTTGGAAATATGTAGGTCTGCCCATACACCATTATATTGGGAGAGTTAAACTACCCAAACATAGACTGGGAGCATGACTGTAGCTCCAACACCCTAGCCCAAAGATTACTGGAATTTATATACCAAAATGCTATGGAACAACTTGTTACCACTCACACAAGAGAGGAAAACATACTGAACCTGATCATCACCAACATGGGGACTCTATGCTCCAGACCAGAAGTGTATCCCTCACTGATAAGATCAGACCATAAACTAATCTCACTGGATATTCACATCCCAAGGCCACCCCCTGCACAGAAGAATACAGTCAACAACTCATGTAAAGCATGTTCACACTCCTCATAAATGATGTGGAAACCTTCAATGCCCCCAGGCCTGTTGAAAATATGGACCAGACTGCAGATACCTGTATAAAGGCATTCTATGGACACCTTCAGGAATGCATGGATCATGCAATCCCAAATAAAAGCAAGACCCAATCCTCCAAAGGCAGACGTCCTGTGTGGTGGACACCAGCCATAAACAAACTATACAATAGAAGGATGAAGCTACTAAATGATACAACAAACTCCCAAAATGTGAAGGCATCAGTGATGAGTATTAGAAGAAGACTACAGGCACTCATAAGATTGTCTAAGGCCATCTTTGAGAGAAGATTCCACAAGACACTGAGGATAATCACAAGGCTTTCTTTAGTTATGTTAGGAACCTGGGTGGTAATTCCCAGATATGCTCAGAGGTAGTCCAAGATGTCAAAAGAAACACCAAACACACAGACATTGCCAACATCCTAGTGGACAGGTTCACTGCTACCTTCTCCCCCCCTCCACACCAGAAGGGGAAATATTTCTCCCAGCAGAGTGCTGCCCCCCCCCGACATCTCAGATGCTCAGGTAAGAGCTGCCCTCTCCCAAGCAATAAACACTGCATCAATGGGACCAGACAGTGTCCCAGGCTGTGTCCTACATGAACTCCAAGAAGAGCTACACCCAGACATAACACTACTGTTCAATCCCAGCCTTACTACACGATATGTGGCCAAAGAGTGGCGTACAGCAACAGTGGTCCCTCTACATTTAGGTGGTGCCTTAACGGATCCTGGATACTATCACCCCATAAGTCTGAATAGCTTGGTCTGCAAGGCTATGGCAAAGATCATCATGATCCCCATAAATCTAGATATTGGGGACCTACAGACACTTCATCATACACAGTTTGGCTTTGTTAATGGCTGATCCTGCCTCTCAAACCTGTTTGATTTCTTTGAAACAGTCACCAAGGCCACTGTCAAGGGGAAGGTGGTCTACACAGCCTACCTGGACCTTGCATAAGCCTTTGATACAATACCCCACTTGTGCATTCTAGGGAAGCTCACCAGTGTACATATTAACCCCTATGTCACTACAGATATTGCACAGTGGCTCAAGGGCAGAACACACATGGTTAGAATTGCTGGAGCCATGTCAGCCTCAAACCAGTTACAAGTGGTGTCCCACAAGGCTCAGCCCTGGGATCTGTCTTGTTCAGTATATATTTATCAGAGGTACAGGCCAACATGGAAGGACTGTGGCTGAGCAAGTCGCAGATGACTGCACACTGGACGCCATAATCAACTCTCCAGCCAACACACGCATCCTCCAAAAGGGCCTCTTAGAAACAGACGACTTGTGCCACAGCCATGGCCTCAAGCTGAATGCCAGAAAGTGTATAGTCATCCCTTTCGGCAAAAACAAAGTGACCACAAAGTACCACATATGTGTTAATCCATTAAGTACAGATGAAGGAATTATGGACCTTGGGGTACACAGGTTGATAGCATTCTCTCATTTGACAACCACATGGCCAAAGTGGTTAGGAAAACATTTTATATAGGCCACCTCATCATGAAGGGATTCACATGTAGATCAGGGGAGGACATTGTGCCTCCTTACTCATACCTCATCATGCCCATAATTGACTACAATGCCCATGTCGGCATGCACCTTACCAGACACCTGCAGCAACTGGAAAGACCACATAAGTACCTCAACAAGAGGATCAAAGGACTCAAACAGATGCCACATACTGACTGGTTAAAGAAACAGCAGCTCTACTCAGTGGCATACTGCCTCTTCATAGGCAATCTGTGCCTGACATATAAAGTCATGTCAAACCCTGACTTAATGGTCATGCTGCACCTCAGAATATCCAGATCCCATCAAGCTACACGCTGGAAAGACTTGAACCTCAGGTGTGATATACATAGGACATGCTGGAGGGACACATTCATAACTCAGAGGCTCCCTTCACTCTGGAATATTATCCCAATACAGGTTAGGCAGAGTCACTCAGTGACTGTCTTCAAGAGGAATATTAATGACTGGATGGGACATTGTAGGTTTACCCTGGGTATCACTTATGTGTCACTGTTAGACAGAGGCACAGTATACTAACCTTGGAAAAGGGCATAGCAAGATAGATTTACAATGCATGGTGAAAGCCACACACATTCTGGCTAGGTTTATAAATGCCCTAGGGCAGATAGCCTAGTATGAACCTATGAACCTATGTATCTTGTTCACCATTGGCCCTATGTGCTGTTAATCACCAATGCAATCTCAATACTATGGTAGCATGTGCAAAGGTCAGTTGTCAGTCACCTCTATGGTACAGTTGTGGAATATGTGAGTCATGTAGTAATGTCACAGCTGCCACATGTACACAGTCAACCCTATCCCCTACCCATGGATGTACAACACATGTATGAGATGGAAAGACATAGCCAAACTGTGGACTAAGCACTCTGATCCCAGTACTGGCATAACCTGTCAGGTGGCATGAAATACTACAGTGACTGCAATACCAGTCTGATGTAGACCTACACTGACAGCAATACAAGCACGGGAACACACCGGGCCATTCGTGGAGCCTGAGAATGGCATCCTGCCTGAGTGGCAGACACCTCTGCAGCTGGCACACAGGCATACGTTAGGCCTGAACACAGCACGCATAACACATAGCACACAAATCCTGTGTGCCAAACAAGCACAGTCTGTACAGCTATACAACACTACTGCTGCAGTTGTGTTAGGTACTTTTATTGTCCAGTACAGTGAGGTCATGCTCACCAGGCTGGACAAGGTGAAGGTCACAGTGATATGCTCATGGGGCACTATGGTCCACCACATAACACAAGCATACAGGTCAGTCAGATGCATGGACACATACGACTCAGTCATTGTCCATGCCACTACAGCTGATGTGTGATGTCCCTCACTGGAATACATGATAGGGAACATGGAAGGGCTCACTGAGCAAGTGGCACAGGCTGGTAGAACCCTGACCTTGGTTGGCATCATACCCTCACCAGGAATGCTGACATATTACTGGATGCTAATGAATTACTGTAGCTACAACACCCTAGCTGAAAGGTTCTTAGCATGCGGTCACTGCATTGCTATGGAACAACTTCTTACCACTCCCACAACAGGTGAAAAAGTACAGTTGTGTACACCTACCATAAATGTAGATGTTCGAGTGTCTTCACTGTTGCAGTCCTAACTGTAGGGTGCTCCTGCCGGCAGGCAGCCCGAGGTCGGCCAGAATCCCAAAGTCTGGGTCCGGCGTCGGCTGTACAAGCTAGTACCCTGACGTCAGTATGCTCTGGTACATAGCCCTCAGTCGACGCCATCTTTTCCAGCCTTTCTTGCCCTAGATGTCAGAAGTCCCCAACAAACAAAAATGAATCCAACCAGGAAACACAAATACACCACAAAAAAGGAAAAGGGAGAAAAAAGAGGGGATAGGAGGGAGGGAAACCCCGACTGCAACAGTGAAGACACTCGAACATCTACATTTATGGTAGGTGTACACAACTGTACTATGTTCTTCGTGTTTCACTGTTGCAGTCCTAACTGTAGGGTGGAATCCCAAAGCAGTGTAAAAGGGGAGGAGGCTTTAGTTAGAAGAAGGGGAGGCAAGAATACCCTGCAAAACAGCAGAGGCAAAGCCTGCCCTGGTCTTAGAAAACAGGGGGAGATTGTAGTGCTTGGAAAAAGTATGCACAGAACTCCAAGTGGCAGCTTCCAAGATATCCTTGGTAGGGACTCCTCTGAGGAAAGCTGTAGAAGTGGCAGCTGCTCTAGTAGAATGACTTCTAATGGTACCTGGTAACTGCTTCCCATGATGAGTGTAACAAAATCTAATTCCATAAGCAATCCATTTGGAAATAGTTTGTTTAGAAATAGGTTTTCCAAGAGAACTGGAGGCAAAAGAAACAAACAATTGATTAGACTTTCTGAACTCTTTAGTCTTGTCCAGGTAAAATCGTAACTGTCTGTGCACATCCAATGAATGCAAAATCCTTTCCCCTTTATTTTGAAGATTTGGAAAGAAAGTAGGAAGGTGAATTGTCTGATTTAAAGCCACTTTCGAAATCACCTTAGGCATGAAAGTAGGATTGGTCCTCAAGGATACTCTGTCCTGATGGAAAATAAGGTATGGTTCCACAGCCATAAGAGCTTGCAACTCTGAGACCCTTCTGGCAGAGGTCAATGCCAATAAAAGAACAGTCTTCCAGGATAAAAACTTAATATCTGCAGAAGCAGCTGGCTCAAAAGGAGGCAAAGTTAGTTTTTCCAAAACATAATTAAGATCCCAGGCAGGGACAGGAGGGGTCCTGGGAGGCCGCAAATTTTTAGCCCCTCTCAAGAATTGCTTCACCAAAGGATGAGAAAAAACAGGAGGATCAGAACTGAAATGCGCAGAAATAGCAGAAGCATGAATCTTTATGGAGGAAAAGGAAAGTCCTTTAGACAAAAGTTCTGAAAGGTAAAGCAAAATAGAGGAGAGATCAGGTACCAGAGGATCTGAGCCTCGGCCCTGCATCCAAATACAAAACCTTTTCCATTTAGAGGCATAGGATTTCCTAGTGCTAGGCCGTCTAGCTTCCAAAAGTACATCCAAAACTTGCTTGGGAAGACTAGAGGAAATCAAATTCCTTTGAAGAGCCATGCTGCCAGGCAAAGGGTCTTGAGGTTGGGATGGAGTAACTGACCCTGATGCTGGGACAAAAGCGAAGGATTCAGAGGAAGAATCCAAGGAGGCTCCAAGAACAGGTGCTTTAAAGTTGGATACCAAAACTGTTGAGGCCAATTTGGAGCAATCAAGATGAGGAACTTGGGCTTGTCCTGTTTTATCATCAGTAATACCTGAGGTAGTAGAGGAAGAGGAGGGAAGGCATATACTGAAAGGCTTCTCCAGCTGAAGGACAGGGCATCCACTCTCCAAGCTGTCTGGTGGAAGGACCTGGTGCAAAAGCGAGGCAGCTGATGATTGAGATGGGATGCAAACAGATCTATCTGGGGACATCCCCAAACTGCAGTAATCCTGTGGAATAAGTTGGTGTCCAGCTTCCATTCGTGAGGATCTGAAATGTTTCTGCTCAGGCTGTCTGCTAAGAGATTCTGTTTCCCTGGAATGAATTGAGCCTGGAGATGTAGATTCAAGTTCAGAGCTGTGTCCCATAAAATCATAGCTAGTCTGCAAAGGGGGTATGAATGAGAACCCCCCTGCTTGTTGATGTACCACATGACCGTGGTGTTGTCTGTACGAATTAGCAGAGGCCCTGGTTGCAAAAGGTTCTTGAAGGCTAGAAGGGCATTTTGAACTGCCAACATCTCCTTCAGATTGATGTGCCAGTGAAGATGCTCCTTTGTCCAGGTTCCCTGCTGGCAATTGTCTAGAAAGTGTGCTCCCCAAGCATAATCCGAGGCGTCCGTGGTTAGAATTTGAATAGGTTGAGGAAGACGAAAAGGCTTTCCTTCGTTTAGAGTGCATGCCCTGGCCCACCAGAGGAACTCCCTCTGAAGGCAGGGGATCAGAGGAATCAGAATATCCAGATCATGGTAATGCTGTGACCATACACTTTTCAGATACCATTGAAGCTTTCTCATGTGAAGCCTTGCGTTTGGAATCAACAGAATGCAAGAGGCCATGTAGCCCAGAGCCTGCAGGAATTTCCTTGCAGTGAGCTGAGGTAGAGTTGCTAAGGTGCTGAAAGTAGAAGCCAGCTGAGTTTGTTTTTCTGGAGTGAGGAAAGCCCTTTGTAAGGTTGTATTTAAGAGGGCTCCCAAGAATACCATTTGTTGAGAAGGGATCAAATGTGACTTTTTTGTGTTCACTGAGAATCCCAATAGGCGGAGAAGCCGTTGAACAAAGTCCAGATGTTGAAGCAGAAGATCTTTGCTGTCTGCCTGAATAAGGCAGTCGTCCAAATAGGGGTAAATCTGGATCCCATGAAGTCTGCAGTAAGCCACTACTGGTGCCAGGCACTTGGTAAAGACCCTGGGAGCAGTAGATAAACCAAAGGGCAATACAGAGAATTGAAAGTGCCTCGAACCTGCCTTGAACCTGAGGAATTTCCTGCGTTCTTGCCTGATGGGAATATGTAAGTAGGCTTCCTTTAAGTCCAATGTCACCATCCAGGCGTCCTGAGAGAGCATTGGAATTAGTTGCTGCAGAGTAAGCATCTTGAATTTTGGAATTTCCAAAAAGGTGTTTAACACAGAAAGGTCCAGAATAGGTCTCCATGAGTTTTGTTTTCTGGGAACCAGAAACAGTCTTGAATAAAAACCTTTTCCCATCTCCAAGAGTGGAACAGGCTCTATGGCTCTCATGGCCAGAAGAGCATCCACTTGAGTTAAGGCCTCTGACCATTGATGTTTTGGCAGATCTGGCCAACCGTGAGCCCTTGGTAAAGTGTAAAAATGGAATTTGTAGCCTTTTAAAATCACGTCCAATACCCATCTGTCCTGGGTAATATGAGTCCAATTCTTGTAAAAAAGAGACAGTTTTCCTCCGAGAGGGGCATCCAGGTGAAGGGGTCCTGTAGCCCAACCGAGAGAGTCATTGAGCTTGCTTTCTTTGAGATTGGGATCTGTCTTCTCCCCTTCTAGGTGAAGAAGCAGTCCATTGTCTAGATCTGTAAGAGGTCTGACCTTGACCACGACCTCTGGGCCTATATCTTCCCTTTGAGGCCTGTCAGACGTGGAAAGGACCAATTTTAGAGGGCCAATTCCTGGAAAATCTAGGAGGCTGAACTTGCAAGAAATCTTTTACAGTCTGCATAGACTTTGCCTTTTCTTCCATCTTTTTGATAACTTCCTCAGCCTTGGATCCAAAAAGAACATCATGTTGAACAGGTGCATGTAATAACTTAGCCTTAACCTGTTCAGGTAAACTTTGTTCACGTAGCCAGGCATGTCTCCTGATAACAGTACCAGAGGCTGCAGCCCTGCAAGAAGCATCCAAAGCATCAAAACCACAATGTAAACTATGCTTGTTCACTTGTTCAGTAGCATGTAAGACATCCTGAAGTTCCTTATCCTCTGCACAAGCAGGAAGGGAAGCAAGCTTTTGCTTTAAAACAGACAAAAGAAATTGCTGATACTTAAACATATGAAACTGGCAATTTAAAGCCCTTACAGACAGGGTAGCAGAAGTATATACCTTTTTTCCCCACCTGTCTAAAGCACGAGAATCCTTCTCAGAGGGAATAGGATTTTTAGAAGTAGCAACCTTAGCAGCCTTAGAGCCCTGAGAAATAGTTTCAGGATCTGCAGAAGGGTTTTAAATAAAATAAATGAGAGTCAGGAACCCTATAAAATCTATCAGGCTTAGAAGGAGCAGGAGGCATGGAATCAGGATTCAGATTAGCCTCAGAAAAAGCATCCTCTACAATGTCCAAAACAGGAGGGATAGCTAAAGGCCTATGCTGGGGAAGAAGAAGAAATTCCCTAAGCCTCTTCTTGGAAGCAGAATACTCCTGTCCTTCCCAATGAAAATGTTCCCTCATCTCATGCAAGGTTTCAAAGAGAAATCCTCAGGCGGAGAAGCCGAGGGTAAAGAGTCCTCAGCATCCGAATCCTCATAAGGAGGAAAGGAATAATCCTGATCAGAGGAAGAAACAGAAGATACAGAAGCCTGGTCAGAGGAATCCAGAGTAACATCCTGTCGAGGCCTTTTCTCAGGAGGGGGGTGAGAACCCCTAATCATGGTAAGCAAATCTTCAGCCATCTTTAATAATTGCTTTTGTGTCTTGGGAGTGGATTCAGAAGCAGTTTGAGCAGGAACTTTAGACTTAACAGGAGTCTTTGTCTTTGCCTTTGCCTTTGAGATAGTGATGTGAGTAGGCCTGAAAACCCCCTCAGAAGCCGGTACCTGCACAGCGGTTCCGGACCCATCTGAAGGAGCGACGTCCGAAGGTCCTGCAGCAGTTAAAGTAGTGGGCCTTGATGGCTCCCCATGGGAGTCCGATCGCCATCGGTTCAGAAGTGGCGGACGACAGGGGCTGCAAAGCGCCTCACTGACGACAGCCGAACCGGACGCTGGCTCCAGCTGCAACGAGTCCTGTTTGGACCTCGGAGGCCTGTCTTTGTCTTTGCGCTTCTTCTGAACTCCGGTAGTGTCCGACGACATTCTGTAATTGAAGCGTCTGCCAAAATAATTTAAAGCCCAATCGTACCTGCGTTTAATAGTACGAGAGTTGAACCTGGCACAGAACCGACAACAAGAAACGTCGTGGTCAGGGCCTAAGCAAGGTAGACAGTAAGAGTGGAAATCTTTATGAGGTATTTGTTTCCCACACGCTATACAATTATTAACTTTTTCTGACATCGGAGGAACAAGAAAAAGATTCCCCAACGGGGTACTTAGCTTTGAGAAGAGAAGTAAGAACTTCGGACCGACAACAACAAAATACGCTGTTCGCCAACCAACAACTTGCGAGCTGCTTTCCACCACACGGCAAGAAAGACTGGAGAAGATGGCGTCGGCTGAGAGCTATGTACCAGAGCGTACTGACGTCAGGGTACTAGCTTGTACAGCCGAAGCCGGACCCAGACTTTGGGATTCTGGCCGACCTCGGGCTGCCTGCCGGCAGGAGCACCCTACAGTTAGGACTGCAACAGTGAAACACGAAGAACATCATGCAGCACCTCTTCATCAACAACATGTAGACTATATGCCCCAGACCAGGTGTGTATCCCTCACTACTAGGTTGATAGCATCTACATCTCACACTGTATATACACATCCCACATGCAGCACCTGCACAGAAGACCACAGTCATAATGTTACCCAGTGCAAATACCATGTATTCACATGTGGCAGGCATCACACATGGTAACTATTGAAGGTCACAGGTACATATGTGTATTTGGCACACACATACATCATGTGTGCATTGCCATAACTGGTTTAATCGATGTCATGCATTATTGTGAGAAACAACCCGCACACATTGGTATTCTGTGTGAGCAAAACACACGTGACATGTCTGGAATCAAAAGCCATAAATAATTGTGATATTGTTTAGAAAGGGGTATGTGCATCCTGTAGTGTGTTTTCCCAGTTGCCAAAAGGGATGTTCCTTTCATACACACTAACCTCCTTTCACACACACTTGCCGGATTCAAACCCCTACCTAACTATGTTATAGCACTAGAGACGGACACATTAGCGGAGCGCGCTATTCGGATTACTGGGCGGTTTCTTTTCTCCTGATATACTTATAGGGTGCTGACATCATCGGTGTTTAGAAAGGGGAATGTGCATCCTGTGGTGTGACCGAGCCCTTATCATTGTTTTTGACAAAATATCTTAAACCCCTGTTACCATTCATTCGGTCCAGGCTACAAGATACCACGGACTTCCTACAAATTATATCCAACACACAATTGGAAGCCGACTGGTTCTTGTGTATGCTTGATGTCAGCGCATTATATACCAATATTCCACATCAGGCAGGTCTCAAGGCTTTGGCATATTGGCTTAATAACACAAACTTGTATAGTTCTACATTCAATTCTTTTCTGGTGAACATGGCCAGGTATGTTCTTACCTGTAACGTTTTCTATTATAAAGATGCATGTTTCTGGCAGATTAAAGGTACGGCTATGGGGGCATCTTTTGCCCCCATATATGCTGACCTTTTTATGGCTTATGTTGAAATGGAGTTGATTTATGATTCTTCCAGAAACATTTTTCTTTCGGATATGGACATATGGAGACGTTACCTGGATGACGTATGGCTTGTCTGGAGGGGCACTGAGTCTAGGCTCAAGGAGTTTGTTTGTTATCTGAATAACAATGAATGGGGTTTATGTTTTACGGAACAACATGACATCAACAATATTACATTTTTGGATGTGCTATTGCACAAACTTCCTGATGGAACACTTGAATCAGAGATGTATAGAAAGTTCCCACAATATAATCCCCTACTACATGCCTCCAGCTACCATGCTCCACATATAGTTAGGAACATACCGAAGTCTCAGTTCATCAGAGCTAAACGCATCTGTTCACAACAATCAACATTTTGTTGGAACCAAAATGACCTCACACAAAGATTTAAACAAAGGGGGTATAATGCCGGCAGTATTGCAGTTGCTAAACATCAGGTCAATAATATGCAACGTTCTGATTTACTCCAATATAGGGACCGGTCAGATACACCATCTCAACCACTTAGACTCACCACAACTTATGGTCGTAATACCAATTGTTTATTGGAGAGTGTCCGGAGACATTGGAACATCTTACAGTGTGACCCAGATGTTGCAAATATCATCCCAAATAGGTGTGTTTTTTCTTATAGGAATGGTAAAAAGCTCAAATCCTTCTTCAATCACTACAAGTGTAGTGATAACAAACATGCTGGGATGGTACAGAGAACTATGTCAGGCGACACTGTACGTGGCTGTTTCCCCTGTGGTCATTGCATTAATTGCAAATACATCTCTACAACCAAGGAGTTCTCAAGCAGAAATTGCCCCAAAGTTTTTGATCTAAACATATTTGTGAATTGTAGTAGTGATTGGGCCATTTATTTGGCCACATGTAGCTGTGGAGCACTCTACATTGGTCAGACCTCTAGATGCATTAGACTACGAATTTCTGAACATTATAGTAACATCAAACAGAAAAAGTTGACTAATGCTCTATATAAACATCAGTTGGTCCACTCAACAGCCAAATTTATGTTTATTATAATTGACGTTGTACAAGGTGATCGTAGAAATAAAACTGGGTGGCACAGTATTTTGAATTGTAAAGAAAAAAAGTGGATAATTAAACTGGGTGGTCTTTTTCCCCCGGACTTAATGAATATTTATAAGCGTTTAACCAATGGGATCTGTCTATTGTGTATTTAAACAGCATGTATTTTGTATGATTTTTATACACTGAAGAAGGCTGTGTAACTTACCAGCCGAAACCGGTCTGTTTGTATTTGCTGTTATGTCATTTTCAATATATATTTAATATATATATTTTAGTCACTTATTGCTGGCTCTATGTTGTTTGGTGTTTTCACAGGTGCCAAAAGGGATGTTTTTGTTATACACACTTACAAATCCCCCTTCATACACACTTGCCAGTTGCTGGATTCAAATCCCTATCTAGCTATGTTATGACACTAGTGACGGATGCATTAGCAGAGCACGCTATTCGCATTACTGGGAGATTCCTTTTCTCCTGATATACTTATAGGGTGCTGACATCATCTGTGTCTAGAAAGGGGAATGTGCATCCTGTGGTGTGTTTTCACAGGTGCTAAAAGGGATGTTTTTTTCATACACACTTACACACACATAAACCCCCCTTCATACACACTTGTTACTTGCTGGATGCAAACCCCTACCTAACTATGTTATGATACTAGAGACGGACGCATTAGCAGAGCGCGCTATTTGCATTACGGGGATGTTTCTTTTCTCCTGATATACTTATAGGGTGCTGACATCATCGGTGTTTAGAAAGGGGAATGGGCATCCTGTGGTGTGTTTTCACAGGTGCCAAAAGGGATGTTCCTTTCATACACGCACACTAACCCCCTTTCAAAGACACTTATCATTGGCTGGATTCAAACCCCTACCTAATTATATTATGACACTAGAGACAGACGCATTAGCGGAGCGCGCTATTCGCATTATTGGGAGATTCCTTTTCTCCTGATATACTTATAGGGTGCTGACATCATCGGTGTTTAGAAAGGGGAATGGGCATCCTGTGGTGTGTTTTCACAGGTGCCAAAAGGGATGTTTTTTTCATATACACACACACTAACCCCCCTTTATACACACTTGCGGGATTCAAACCCCTACCTAACTATGTTATGACACTAAAGACGGACGCATTAGCGGAGCGCACTATTCGCATTACTGGGAAATTCCTTTTCTCCTGATATACTTATAGGGTGCTGACATCATCTGTGTTTAGAAAGGGGAATGGGCATCCTGTGGTGTGTTTTCACAGGTGCCAAAAGGGATGCTCCTTTTATACACACACACTAACCCTCTTTTACACACACTTGCTGGATTCAAATCCCTACCTAACTATGTTATGACACTAGAGATGGATGCATTAGCAGAGCACGCTATTCGCATTACTGGGAGATTCCTTTTCTCCTGATATACTTATAGGGTGCTGACATCATCGGTGTTTAGAAAGGGGAATGGGCATCCTGTGGTGTGTTTTCACAGGTGCCAAAAGGTATGTTTCTTTCATACACACTAAACCCCCTTCACACACACTTGCTGGATTCAAACCCCTACTTAACTATGTTATGACACTAGAGACGGACGCATTAGCAGAGCACACTATTCTGATTACTGGGAGAGTCTTTTTCTCCTGATATACTTATAGGGTGCTAACATCATCAGTGTTTAGAAAGGGGAATGAGCATCCTGTGGTGTGTTTTCCCAGTTGCTACAAGGAACATTTCCCTCACACAGACTTGCACACAGACCAACCACAATCATCCACACACACACACTCTGGATAAGCTGTCATTCCCTAGGGCAAACAGCCTAGTGTTGACCTCTACACCCATATGTTTAACTGTCAGATGCACATTATTTGGTGCTGATAGCAGTGTTTGCAGGTCTTTATTGCCATAACATTTCCTGTTTGTATGAACAACTTGTGTATCTGTGGACGATGTTTGCATATGGGGGAAACCCACTATATCATGTATGTCTCTGTAATCATTTAAGTGTGAGCACTGGTCAGATTGCTATAATGTTGTTGGTTACTGGAATAACACGTACATATACCAAATATATGTGGCAAAATGCTAAACTGATATTTGGACTGTGTGTGTGAGCATGTCCAGTTCAGCCTTCCCATGGCATGTTGTGTGAAAGATGTCTCATTTATCAAAGTGTGTGAGCATGCCCAGTGTGAGCTTTCCATATGTTGAACTCTGCAGCCCATCACATTTGTGGATGAGTGTGAACTTCAACAAATATCTCCTGTTTATGGTTGTGTGTTCTGTGTCATGTTGTGTAGTTACTGTCCAAATGCTTTTTGTGTGAACACAACCGGGATTATACTGTGCCTGCAGGTTTTGCATGGGATACTTTGCATACAATTGTCAACATCTGTTCATACTGACCTAACACTGTAGTACTGTATAGTGTAGTGGTTCAGTACTTTCACTGTGGTGGACAGTATCCTGGGCTTTAGTCCTATCACTGCTTTACATTTCCATAGTGAGCACAACAGCCTGGTTAGGGTCCAGTTGTGCACATCTGCACAAAGGCGGTGCCTCTACGGACCCTGGTAATTACCACCCCATAAGCTTAACAAGTCTAGTCTGCAAAGCTATGGAGAGGATCATAATGGAGTTCATAAACAAAGATATAGGGGGCATGCAGACATTGGACCCGTCCCAGTTTGGCTTTGTCAAGGGCAGATCATGCCTTTTGAACTTGGTCAACTTCTTCAAAACAGTCACCAAGGCCATTGATGAGGGAAAGGCAGTCCATACAGCCTACCTTGACCTTGCAAAGGCTTTCGACACAATACCCCACTCGGGTATTGTAGAAAAACTTACCAACTTAAATGTAAACCCATATGTCACAAGATGGGTTGCAAACTGGCTTAAGGACAGAACCCACAGGGTTAGAGTTGCTGGCGCTATGTCAGACTCCAAGCCGGTCACAAGTGGTGTCCCACAGGGCTCGGTCCTTGGCCCCCTATTGTTCGGCATCTACTTCTCAGAAGTACAGGCCAACATGGGAGGACTTTGGCTGACAAAGTTTGCAGATGACTGCAAACTGGGCGCCATAGTGGAAGGTGCATCAGACACGGATATCCTTCAGAAGGGACTCACGGAAACTGATAGCTGGTGCCAGAGCCATGGCCTGAAGTTAAATGCCAAAAAATGTATAGTCATACCATTCGGGAAAAGCAAGGTAACCCCAAGCTACCATATAGGTGGCAATCCTCTAAGCACAGAAGAGGTTATCAGGGACCTGAGGACCCAGGTTGACAGTGTTCATAGGTTCATAGGTTCATAGGTTTATACTAGGCTATCTGCCCTAAGGCATTTATAAGCCTAGCCCAAATTTTTGTGGCTTACGCCACCCCTTATATGAAAAAATACTGTGCCCATTAGTTTGTTGTGCCTCTGTCCAGCAGTGACACAGAGATGATTCCCGGGGTAAACCTACGATCTCCCATCCACAGGTCTAGATTTCTCTTGAACAGAGTCAGCGAGGTGCTCTGCCTCACATGGACCGGGATTTTATTCCACAGCATAGGGAGTCTCTGAGTGATAAATCTATCCCTCCAGCACATCCTATTTATATCCGTGCTAAGGTTTAAGTCGCTTGCTCTAGTGGTTTTGGTGGATTTGGATTTTTTGAGGTGGAGCATGTCCATTAATTCCGGGTTGGACATGGCCTTGTATGTCAGGCACATGTCACCTCTGAGCAGACGGTATGCGACTGAATAGAGCTGGAGTTTCTTCAATCTGGCAGCATATGACAGATTTTGGAGTCCTTTATCCTTTTGGTGAGGAACTTTTGGGGTCTCTCCAATTGCTGCAGATGTCGGGTGAGATACATCCCAATGGGGCATTGTACTCGATCATTGGTCTGATTAGTGAAGAGTACAGGGAACAATGACCACACTAGATCTGGATGTGAATCCCTTCATGATCAGGTGGGCAATGTAGAAGGTCTTTCTAACCACTTTAGCAACATGAGTGTCAGAAGAAAGGCCACTGTCAACCTGGGTCCCCAGGTCCCTGATAACCTCTTCTGTACTTAGTGGATTGCCACCTATATGGTAGCTTGGGGTTACCTTGTTTTCCCGAAGGGTATGACTATACATTTTTGGCGTTTAACTTCAGGCCATGGCTGTGGCACCAGCTATCTGTTTCCGTGAGTCCCTTCTGAAGGATATCCGTGTCCGATGCACTTTCCACTATGGCCCAGTTTGCAGTCGTCTGCAAACTTTGTCAGCCAAAGTCCTCCCATGTTGGCCTGTACTTCTGAAGTAGATGCCAAACAATAGGGGCCAAGGACTGAGCCCTGTGGGACACCACTTGTGACCGGCTTGGAGTCTGACATAGCGCCAGCAACTCTAACCCTGTGGGTTCTGTCCTTAAGCCAGTTTGCAACCCATCTTGTGACATATGGGTTTACATTTAAGCTGGTAGTTTTTCTACAATACCCGAGTGGGTATTGTGTCAGCCTTTGCAAGGTCAAGGTAGGCTGTATGGACTGCCTTTCCTCATCAATGGCCTTGGTGACTGTTTTGAAGAAGTCGACCAAGTTCAAAAGGCATGATCTTCCCTTGACAAAGCCAAACTGGGTCGGGTCCAATGTCTGCAAGTCCCCTATATCTTTGTTTATGAGCTCCATTATGATCCTCTCCATAGCTTTGCAGACCAGACTTGTTAAGCTTATGGGGCGGTAATTACCAGGGTCCGTGAGGCCACCTTTGAGTGGGACCACAGTTGCCGTACACCACTCCTTGGGCACGTATCCTGTGGTAAGGCTGAGATTAAACAGCTGCCTTATGTGCGGGTTTAATTCCTCATTTAGCTCGTGTAGCACAGCCGGGACACCATCTGGTCCCATTGATGCTGTGTTTTAGCTTTAGAGAGCAGCTTTCACCTGCGTATTTGAGATGTCCGGGAGGCTACACTCGGCCGGGATAGTTATCTCTCCTTTAGGGGAGAGGGGGTGAAGTTTGCACTGAACCTGTCTGCCAGTATGTTGGCAATGTCTGTGGGTTCAGTGATTTTTGTATCATTTTGGACTAATTCTGAGCATATCTGGGAGTTTCCACCCAGGTTCCTAACATATCTGAAAAAGGCCTTATGATTGTCCTTTGAATCCATGGCAATTTTTCTCTCAAAATTGGCCTTAGTTGATTTCAGTGGCCTTTCTTTTGACACTCACGTTGCTAAAGTGGTTAGAAAGACCTTCTACATTGCCCACCTGATCATGAAGGGATTCACATCCAGATCTAGTGAGGTCATTGTTCCCCTGTACTCTTCAGTTATCAGACCAATGATCGAGTACAATGCCCCATTCGGGATGTATCTCACCCGACATCTGCAGCAATTGGAGAGACCCCAAAAGTCCCTCACCAAAAGTATAAAGGGACTCCAACACCTGTCATATGCTGCCAGATTGAGGAAACTCCAGCTCTATTCAATCGCATACCGTCTGCTCAGAGGTGACATGTGCCTGACATACAAGGCCATGTCCAACCAGGAATTAATGGACATGCTCCACCTCAAACAATCCAAATCCACCAGAACCACTAGGGCAAGTGACTTAAACCTTAGCAGGGATATAAATAGGACATGCTGGAGGGATAGATTTATCACTCAGAGACTCCCTATGCTGTGGAATAGAATCCCGGTCCATGTGAGGCAGAGCACCTTGCTGGCTCTGTTCAAGAGGAATCTTGACCTGTGGATGGGAGATCGTAGGTTTACCCCAGGAATCGTCTCTGTGTCACTGCTGGACAGAGGCACAACAAACTAATGGGCACAGTATTGTTTCCATATAAGGGGTGGCGTAAGCCACAAAACTCTGGGCTAGGCTTATAAATGCCTTAGGGCAGATAGCCTAGTATAAACCTATGAACCTATCTGACCATGTTGCATTATGTTCAGATATTAACTACTTACAACAGCCTCGTCCAACATCAGTAGTGTATTCCACAACATAGGCGTACATTGGCAAACACTACCGATGTGCCCTAGGCCATTTCTAATGCTAGTCAGAGAGTGTGTTTGTCCTTCAACACATTGTAAGTGTAGTTTGCCATGACATATGTCATGTTTAGTATACTGTGCCTCTGTCTACCCGTGACATAACAGTGATACCCAGGGTAAACCTACCATCTCCCATCCACTCATTAAGATTCCTGTTGAGGAGAATCAACGAGTGACTCTATGGATAACCTGTACTGGTAGTTTACTCATGCGTGGGGTGGCTTCTGTGTTATGGATAATGCAGTACAGCTTGTCCTATGTATGTCAGTGCTGGGGTTCAGGTCCCTCATGTGCATAGCTCACTGCCATTCAGATTGTACAAGGTGCAGCATGTTCATTGATTCCAGCTTGGACATGGCTTTCTACATCAGGCACAGCTTGCGTCTGGGTGGCCAGCATGGCAGTGTGTGGAGTTGCACTCTGTTTAATCAGGCAACACATTACATCTGTTCAAGCTCTTTGATACTCCTGGTGAGGTACTGTTGTGGACTTTACAGTTGATGGAGGTGTCTGCTGGGGTACACCCCACAGGGGGTGTTGTAGTCAATTGTAATGCTGATGATGGATAACTGCAGAACCACAATGACCTCCCCTTATCTAGATGTCATAACCTTCATGATTAGGTTGGTATATGGATTGTTTCTGTTAACACTACAGCCACATGTTTGTCCAATGCAGGATATCTATCACCTTGTGTACCCAGGTCTGTCATTACATGTTAAGTATGTAATGGGTTAACACCTATGTGGTAATTGGTGGTCACTTACTGTATATCCACAGAGGTTGACTATACAGATTTCTCCATTTAACATGCTGACATGGCTATGGCACCAGTTGTCTGTTTCTATGTGGCCCTTTTGTGGGATGCTTGTGTCAGCTGGAGTGTCAGATATGTTGGGTGGTTTGTAGTCCTCTGCAAACATGTTCAGGCACAGTCCTTACACGTTGGCCTGTACCTATGGGGCATATATACCAGACGGGGAAGGTCCCAGGACCAAGCTTTGTGGGATACCTGTTATATGTGGTTTGTAGTCTGACATGGCTGCAGCATGTCTGACCATGTCAGTTCTGTCGTTGGTCTGGTTTGCAACCCCTCTAGTGACATAGGGGTGTATATATAAGCTGGTGAGCATACCTATATTGAACACGTAGGGTATTGTATGGAAGGCTTTGCAAGGTCCAGCTACACTGTGTGGCCACATTGCCCTCATCAGTGACCTCAATTACTGTTTCAACTGAGTCACACATGTTTAGGGGCAGGGTCTGCACTTAATAAACCCACACTGGCTAGGGTCGGGTGTCAATAGATCCCCAATATCTTTATGTCTGTGGTACATGCTGATCCTTTCCATGGCTGTGCAGACCAAGCTTCTCAGGATTCTGTGGTGGTTGTTTTTAGTATCCATTCAGACGACACCTTTCTTGAGAACGACCACTGTTGTTATACACTGCTCTTTGGGTACATATCCTGTGGTAAGGCTGACATAATGTCAGGGAGGCAGCAGTCTGCTTGGAAAGATATTTTGCATTATGGGGGGGGGGGGTTTACACTGCACCTGTCAGGATGTATGTTGGCAATACGTGTGTGTGTTTGGTATGTTGTTTGTAATATTTGTGTGATCCAGAGCATATCTGGGAATTCACAACACGCTTCCTACCATCAGTTGCAGCAGCCTTGGGATTATCCTTAGTGCCCTGTACAATTTGTATCATAATAGGTTCATAGGTTCATACTAGGCTATCCACCCTAGGGCATTTGTAAGCCTAGCCACAGTGTGTGTGGCTTTTGCCACCCCTTGCTATGTGAATATTATGGCCATTTATGATTTACTTAGCTGTGCCTCTGTCTGGACATGACACAGTAAAGACCCCCAGTGTACATCTGCAATTATCCATCCATTTTGCCAACTTCCTGTTGAAGAGTGTCAGTGAGGGGCTCTGCCTAACATGTAGTGGTATTCTGTTCCAGGGTGTGGAGAGCCTCAGGGTTAGGTATCTGTCCCTCCAGCACATCCTATTTCATTATGTGTTGAGGTTGACATCTCTGACTCACACCGCTCCGATGGCTTTGAGTTTTCTGGGGTGGAGCATGTCCATTACTTCTGTATTGGACATGGACTTGTACAACAGACATACAATGCCTCTGTGTAGGCTGTATGTGACTGCATTCAGCTGTGGTGTCTACAGCCAGACAACATATGACATATATTTGAGACCCTTTCTAACTCTTGGTGAGGTACCTTTGAGGTCTTTCTAACTGCTGCAGGTGCCAGGTAATGTACATCCCAAATGAGGCATTGTACTACATTATGGGTCTGATAAGGGAACAGTATAGGGGTACAATGACCTTTGTTGACGTAGATGTGACTCCTTTCATGATACAGTGTCCAATATAGACAGTCTTCCTAGCCAGATTGGCAATGTGACTGTCACATAACAGGTTACTGTCCACTTGTGTCACTAGGTCCCTGATTACTCCTTCCATACATAATGGTTTACCACCTATGTGGTAATTTGTGTGTACCTTGTTTTGTATTTGGTGGTACATTCATACTGTCCACTGTCTTCAGGACAGCGAGGTGGGGTTTCTGTGTGTGAGAGTGTGGTCTGTAGCATGCTACAGACTGTACAGCAGTCTTGCCTACGGTTAGTTGCACATGGGTGGACTGCAATGACGTAAGCATTGTCAGTTAACTGGATGTATAGGTGTCTGTGCTGAATATGGATACTCATCCTCCTTTTATGTTTTGTTCCAGGTTTTGTGGCCATAACACATGATATGTGGTATTACCTGGTAGTGCTGGTGTGCTGTCACGAGGCTTGCAGCAGGTTTCTATCACTGGACAGACATCAATGTTCTCCATACTGGGGAGGGCCTCAGGAGCATGCATATTAAGGTTTACAAGTCTGGCATTGATCAGCATTACCCTTCTGTTTCTTTCCAGTTTTGTTTTCTATGGTGGTGGGTTAGTCTTTTCAGCCTTGCCTACAAAAGGATCTCTGTAGGTTGCAACAGCCTTAGGCAATATCCAGACGCCCATGGGTAACAGGTGCAAGCCATCCCTGGAACAGCAGCATGTCTCACTATGGAGTCACCTATTACAACTGTATCAGGCATGTTGTTTCTCCTTCTGTCCTGTGACTGTTTGGCACACCAGCTTTGTGTACTATGTGTTACATGTGCTATGTCTGGAGGTTGTTTTATTGAGTGTCTGCTTTGGAGGATTGTGTTGGTGTTGTGTGTTTGTAATTAGGGCCTCTGGGAATGTTTTTGTGTTTATGTGTTTGGTTTACAGTCGTTGTAGGTCTATGTGGGACTGGGTTTGTGGTGTATGTGGTTACCTTGTCCTCCTGACTAGTTTTGACAGTACTGATTTGGGGGTGCTCAGGCTCCGGTTTGGCTACCTGGTTGCGTCTATCACATATATTTGTATTTATTGGGGTGAGTTGTTGTTGTGTGTATACTTGGGACAGGTGTCACATTGCCACTGGATTCACAGATTCTACTTGTTTTGCCTGGCCTTAGTGGATTGTATGTGTGGACACATTTTATTGCCATACTAGTGATCACTGATTACTTCACTTTTTATGTTTGATCTATCATGTGGTAGCTTCCTCATTCTCTTCAATGGTTTAGTAATTGCTGGAGTCCAGCATGCCAGATGCCTGGGTGTATGGCATTGTGTCTTGTTGTTATTTGTGATTGCAGACTCCAAGCACTCTTGGCTGTGTTCATGGTATGCCTGTATAACATGTTCTGCAGTGTGTCCCATAGTCTGGACTTGCACAGGGCCTTTCATGGATTCCACATTGGTTTGTAGGGGTGCAAGCTATGCTTTATACATGTGTTTTACTGTGGTATTCTAGCCATGGACTGGGGTCGGGATGTGTAACTACAGTGTGATTACTCTATGGTCTGGTCTTACCAGTGAGGGATACACTTCTCATCTTGACATCCAGTACACATATTTCTGATTATCACATCCAGTATGCTTACCCCTCTTGTGGAAGTGTTACATTTTGCATGTCCATTTTGTTTGATGGATTCTGGGAAATTGTCTACAAATGTGTCGGTGCTAGTATAATGCAAAGAGTATAGTGACAAACGTCTCAAAAGCTGACTTCACACTTCTTCAGACTGAGATGGTATCCTTTAAGCCCACTGGGCCAGTGGAAACCACAACACACAATGGTGACTCCTTTACAGAAGCTTTCTACGGACATCTCCAAGAAAGCATGGACCATGCAATCACAAATAAAACCAAGACCCTCTCCACCAAGGGAAAGTGGCCTGTCTGGTGGACCCCAGCCATAAACAAACTGTATAAAAAATGAAGGATACTAATGCAAGACAGAGCTACATCTACTAAAGGGAAGGCAGCTGTGATCAGCACTAGTAAAAAGCTACATTCTCTCATGAAGACATCCAAGGTCAACTTTGAGACAAAAATCACCAAAGACAATAAAGGTAACCACAATGCCTTCTTCAGTTATGTCAGAAACCTGGGTGGGAACCCTCAGATATGCTCAGAGTTGGTACACAACAACATAAATTTCAGTGACCTGACAGATATTGGCAACATTCTGGCAGACAGGTTCGGTGCAATTTTCCCCCTCCCTCACCCCCAAAAGAAGGTAGTTATCACAGCTGAATGTAACCTCACTGTCATCTCAGATGTCCATGTGAGAGCCGCACTTAGCAAAGACAAGAACACAGCATCAATGGGACCTGATAGTATCCCCAGTTGTGTGCTACGTGTACACCAGAAGGAGCTAAACCCGTATATACAAATGCTATTTAACCTTAGCCTTGCTACAGGATATGTACCTGAATACTGGCGTACAGCAACAGTGGTCCCACTCCACAAAGGGGATGCCTCCACAGGCCCTGGGAACTACCACCACACAAGCTTAACCAGCCTTGTCTGCAAAGCTATGGAAAGTGTCATTATGGAGCTGTTAAACAGAGACATTGGTGACCTACAGACCCTTGATCCCACCCAGTTCAGCTTTGTACAGGGCAGATCCTGCCTTTTGCACCTAGTTGACTATTTTGAAACTGTCAGTAGGGCCATTGATGAGGGCTAAGCGGTCCACACAGCCTGCCTGCACTTGGCTAAGGCCTTTGACACAATACCCCACTCAGGCATCATAGACAAGCTCAACAGCTGAAATATAAAACCATATGTCACAGGATAGTTTGCAAAATGGCTAAGAAACAGAACCCATAAAGTCGACATTGCAGGTGCCTTGTCAGATTCAAAGCCAGTCACAAGTGGTGTCCCACAAGGATCTGTCCTGGGACCCCTCTTATTTGGCATTTACTTTTCAGATGTGAAAGCAAACATAGGAGGGTTGTGGCTGACAAAGTTTGCAGATGACTGCAACTTAGGCACCATAGTGAATACATCAGCCAGCGCACACACATCCTACAGAAAGCCCTCACAAAAACAGATAGCTGGTGCCAGAATCATGGCCTGAAACTGAATGCAACTGATGTGTAGTTATCCCCTTTGGGAGGAACAAAGTACCCACATATCAATACATAGACAGCAACCCACTGAGCACAGAAAACAAATCAGACACCTGGGGACCCATTAGATAGTGACCTCTCGTTTGACACCCATGTTGCCAAAGTGGTCAGAAAGACTTTCTATCTTGCCCACCTTATCATGAAGGGTTTTCCATCCAGATCAAAGGAGGTCATTGTACCCCTATACTTCTCCCTTATCAGGCCCATAATTGAATACAAAGCCCCATTTGGTATGTACCTCACCCAGCACATGCAACAGCTGGAGAGACCCCAAAAGTACCTTACCAAGAGGATCAAGGGTCTACAACACATGTCATATGCTTCCAGACTAAAGGAAATCCAGCTTTATTCAGTAGCATACCGCCTACTTACAGGTGACCTATGCCTGACATACAAGACCGTGTCCAATCAGGATTTGGTGGACATGCTCCACTGCAAGCAATCCAAATCCACAAGAACCATGAGAGCTAAAGATTTGAACCTCAGCACATACATGTATAGGACATGCTGGAGGGACAGAGTCATAACTCAGAGGCTTCTCACACCCTAGCAAAGAATCCCAGTTCATGTTAGACAGAGTCCCTCACTGACTCTCGTCAAGAGAAATCTGGACAAGTGGATGTGAGATCGTAGGTTTACCCCAGGGGTCCTCCCTGTGTCACTACTAGACAGAGGCACAGTCAAGTTATTCGATTAAGTAAGGGGGTCATAATGTGTCACTACTAAGTCAGAGGCACAATATTCGGAATCTATTCTGTACACTTATTACCACTATAAGGGGTGGCAATAGCCACATCACTATGGCTAGGCTTATAAATGCACTAGGGCAGATAGCCTAGTAGTAAACTATGATACTATGAAACTATGGTGTACGTGTAGGTATTTTCAGTCAAGCAATATAATGTGGTTTGGGGGGCTTGATATCTTCCTGTATTCCAACATAGGCCTGGTGCAGTTCCTGCTATTAGGACAGTGGTCTGCAGCAAGCTATATTGTAGTAGGCAGTTGTAGCCATTGGTATTTGACCATGGCTAATCCATGCTGCTTCTTGTTGTGGTACCAACATGGGGGTGTGGTTATCCATGACATTTATTGCTAGTCACCCTCGTTTTGTAGCTTGTTCCATGTTTTTGCAGCTGTACACCACTGTATGAGGTGTGTCCTGGTAGTGTTATGGTGCTGATGTGGGCTTTGACCCAGTTTTCTATTACAGCAGTGATATCTACATTCTCTATACTGTGTGCGTTTACACTGCACGCATCTTGCTGTTTATACTTCTGGCATTGGGTAGCATTACATCTAGGTTCCTATCCCTTGTGGTACCTATGAAGGTGGGTTTGTGTTTTTGTGGTTCATGATTGGTGAGGGTGGATGTTAGTCAGGGTCCTCAGGTGTGCATATGGTACATGGTGTTACATTACTTAACACATGGCATTCATGCCTCAGGTGGTGCTGCAGGGCTGCCTCTGTCGGATGCACATACTACACTCCTAGTACATGTTTGGAAGCAGGTTGTGTCATGTTAGGCGTCCCTGTTACTATATGAGTGAGTCGGAGAGGGTATCAGTTCCAGTGTTCCTACTGAGCCAGTGTATGTGCTATGCGTTGCCTCTTTGCCAAGGCCAGGGCATACTGGGCACGCCTCCTTCTGCCTACTGGGGCAAGGTCAGGTTGTTCCTCCTCCGAGTCACCCTCTGCCTGTGGTGGCCTTGGCAATGGTAGGGGTATGTTTGGCCCAGCCCTATGCTGGTCCTGCTGCAGCTGTTTCTGCAGGATTATATTATGTAGCATAGCACATATCATGATCATTTGGGTACATGTAGTTGGTGTGTACTGCAAGGCTCCACCAGATGTGTCCAGACACCGGAACCGTGACTTGAGCAGCCCAAACACACGCTCTATGACATTACGTGTTTGTGCGTGTGCCTCATTATGGCGTTCCTGTTCAGGTGTGTGTGCATTTCTGATGGGTGTCATCAGCCACGGCTCAAGTGCATAACCTGCATCCCCCACTAGGTGTCCGTGTGGGAAGTCCCCACTGGCAAATGATTGGTACAGCTGCGTCAGATGCCAGATGTGGGAATCGTTGTAGCTCCCAGGGCAGCCAGCACATACATTCATTATTATGCCCTGGGCATCACACATGACCTGGCAGTTGATGGAGGGGAATCCCTTGCGGTTAATATAGGCTCTACCCCGCTCACCGGCTGGTGCTTTGATGCATATGTGCGTGCAGTCTATTGCACCCAGTACCTCAGGGTATCCCGCTATTTGCTGGAAGAGACGCATATTGCTGGCCAATACCTCACGGGCATTGGGGAAATATACATGATCACCGACATGTGCTGACATGGCATCCAGGAACTGGTGCAGTACCCTGGAGGCTGATGCCTGTGATATCCCCATCATATCACCAGCTGGTCTCTGGAAGGTACCTGTTGCTAGTATTCTTAGGCCAACACATACCTTGGTTTCCACTGGGATGGGTTCCCCTCTGTTGGTTCTGTGTGTGAGACATGGCCTGCACAGCTCAACAATTTGCTGCAGAAGGTTTCTGTCCACTCTGTAGCGCTCTACTATCTCCAGCTCATGTAACCCATGGTAGGTGACCCTGGGCCTGTATACTCTTCTCCTTCTCCTCACTCTGGGTTGTCTGTCAGCATCTGCATTGTCACCACCCTCAGCAATTCGCGTATGCCTGATTATAACAGCTATGGCAGCCCCTAGCATTTCTGCTCTGAGTTCAGCTTTTTTCAGTTTCCAATTCTGATAGCTTACTCCTTTCTTGCAGTATCTCTTGAGAGAAACACCCTGCACTGCTATTTGCAGTGTTTTAAGTGCTGGGTTGGGCTTCTAGTCTGCCTGTGTAATTGCCTGCTACCAATTGTTATCACCAATTAACTCCAGCAGTATCCTCTGGCAGCTTCCTTGTAATCTGGTTGTTTCCTTTTTCCTCTATGTTTCCTTAGGGGGAGCAATGTGCACACCAGCATAAGCACGCTCACAGTAACTTAAACGCACGCACACATCCTTACACGGTTTGAACTTGGCTGATTCATGGTAAAACGTGCGTACATTGCCTTACACACGTGCACGCCCGCGCAAACCATTGTAAACGGTTTGCAACGCGCTCCCACATGTTGAACCTGCCTTACACGCGCGCACACGCGCGCATGCACGTATATCAAGAATGTTTGAGTGTAGGGATAGTATGCACCCTCTATTTCTTGACTTTCCTAGTGTTCTGTTGGGACACACCTCTCTCCCTGATGTCTGTCTGTCATCTGTCATGTTACACTGCCCTCCAATGTGATACATTTATTTCTTTCATTCCCCCCCGTGATGTCACCTACCTCTTACTCTATTCCTCCCCCTTCTGTAACTCTTACACTACTCGGAAAGTGCTCATTACCTATGTGGCAGTGTGATTTAGTATTGTAACCCTCATTTACATAGGATTGCCTAGTAATGCTTAGTTACATGTCTTACACTGAGCTTCCCCCCCTTGGCAAACACTACACGGTGGCTATATTGTTTTTGGTCTGCTAGTCCCTGCATTGTCATTCCATGTAATACATAAAACCCACAATTGTGGGCTTATAACCTTCGGTTTTCACTTTTAGGCAGCGCACCCCGTTTGCGCGGGTGTGCGCTGCAGTTAAACATCAAAATCCCCCGAAAAAAAAAAAAAGTTATTTTAAATAATTCTGCATCACTTTTTAATGCCAATGGCCACATATTTGGCCATTGGCATGCTAGATGACACATATGCAACCTTTATTTGGAACTGACATAGCTCCGTTGTCAATTTTGCAGAAATGTTCTCAGTTGTCAGCTGAGTACATTTCTGCAGCTAAAACGTCCGTTACACGGACTGGTTTGGGTTTCCTGGATCGCTCAAATACCTCATTTGCATATCTTTCAGCTGCAAATGAGGTATTGAGCATTTCCACGCCCAGTCCGTGTAAGAGACGTTTTAGCTGTCTCTTACACGGAGGTTTGGGCTGTTCCTGGATCAGGAGACTTACACGGAGGCTTACACTACTCTTAAACTCCATGTAAGCCTTCGTGAATCCTGCCCAATGTCTTTATATAATGCCTCCGTGGTGCTCTTCTGCATTTTTCCGGTATCCTAGGGCTTTTCTTTTTTACTGCGCATGCAAATGAGACTTGCATTTCCATGCTTACGCAGTACATCAGTGCTGTGCAAAGGAAGCAATGGAGAAAGGAAGATCTCTGTTGCTTTTTTTATTTATTTCTTTA
This sequence comes from Protopterus annectens, assembly GCF_019279795.1. Classification (NCBI taxonomy): domain Eukaryota; kingdom Metazoa; phylum Chordata; order Ceratodontiformes; family Protopteridae; genus Protopterus; species Protopterus annectens. Next base: position 1,441,436,503 of record NC_056743.1, on the reverse strand, counting down.
AAAGAAAAAAGAAAGTGGGAGACAATGTTCGGGAGAGCTGGGACAGAGAAAATAAAAGGATAATCAGGTACATTTCTTTAGTTTTGCCGAATGTACCTGATTATCCTCTTATTTTTCTCTATGCCATCTCCCTCATTCATTTGAACCCTCTAATTGCTCTTCCCTCTCTTCCATACTCACCTTGCACCATCCTGACAGGCTACTCAGGTTCAGTAACCATAACCTCCTCGAAGTGTACAAACCTTTACGTGCACCTGGGCAGTGTCTCCTGTCTTTCACCCTTGCTCGTCTATGGAATTCACTCCCCTCCCCATTCGAATCACCCAAAACCACTCCACCTTTAAGACCGTGCTCCATTCCTATCTCTCGTCTCACTGGGAATGCTCATGCTCTCACCCCACCTGACCCCCTCTATATAATTTCTGCTCCCACTTCCTTTTTTCTCCTTTCTCAAAACTCAACCTAGTGACTCCCTTCATTTCATTTCTACTCCCTCTCCCTTTTTTCTTTCTCATAACTCAACCTATTCACCTTTCACTGTTCTACTCTCCTCCACTAATTCTTCCTCCCTCTCACCTCATGAAACTTTGACTGGATAAATGCCTGCACTCCAAATTATATTTATGTACTCTAAAATACTTATATTTTAATTTCATTCAATGCTATGTTTCAACACCTTGCACAAATGTTATTATTCTGTCTTCTATACTACTGTGTTGGTCAAATGTTATTATTCTGTTTCTATATTACTGCGTTTTAGTGTTTTTTTGAAAATTGTATTGTACTTGTTAACTTTGTTGATATTAGCTTTGTAATAATTGTATATGGAGCTTTTCTTCCCAGGCCTCCATTGAAAATGGGCTCATTCTGACCCAGTGGACTTTCCCGGTTAACAAACTGCAAATGAATAAATAAATAAATTTGAGGTCTTCAGTTTTGTAAATTTATTAAAAAAAGAAAGAAAAGTAAAAATGTTATGAGAAGTACTAATGGAAAAGAGTCTGGGCAACCGGACCTTTTTCCATTGGTATATTCTTGGATTTATAACGGGTACACTAGGGCTGACCAATCATTGTGCTCCTTTTTGAATATTACTGGCCAGTCATTGTATAATAGCAGTTAATGGATACCTACATTTGAATGCAAAATAGTGGAATAATGTACTAAACCAACAGCTCTTGGCGTCTTATTCTGCAGTAAAAGAATTCAGTAACTATACAGAGTGACTTTTCTTCCACTCCTTTACTTATAAATCACACATTTTAGGAGGGAATCCCAACAATTTGAGCCAAAATCTGAGAGAGTTGCTTATTATAATGTTAAATGCGATTTTATTCTTTTTTTTAAAGGGGCACTTCTCTGTACAAGTATGTATAAGGAACATAGCACCGAACCAATTAGAGACAAATCCTGAAATAATCAGGGATACTTTTAAAATGTATTAACTGAAGACATTAATAGAATAAAAAATGTGATTCAATATGCCATTTCTAGTTTTAGGAAGGATTAAGACAGATGAAAATAATTTGGATCACAAGTGGGGACAGTTAAGAGGTAAGATAAGGATGGACAGGACAGAGTGGGTTTACAGGTGATAATGGAGAACACAAGACTAAAACATTATCTTTGCATGATGACTGAAGTTCTACGGCAGAAGCATAGTTGTACACATGCATGCTGTTGTCAAATCAGTTTAAATAATGATAGCAAAGACACTATTTCAGTCCAGTGGTTTCCATTATGTTTTGCATAATTTGTCAATTGTGAATTCTGTTAGGTGCTTAAAATGTTTTCTTGTATGGATCAGACTACATTTTCTGTAGATCTGCAGTATATAGATGTCATACTAAATGATAGTTCTGTTGCTTTTACTTTAGCATTGGCAAGCTATTGGCTTCTAACAACCCAGTGTGCAGCACAGCTGTGTTCATTACTGCACTTTAACTTCTGCCTACATTTTAATTCATTTATTTTAGTACACTTAAAAGATTCCCATTATCTGTTCTTCATGATAATCCAGATTGTAAAGGGGAAGAGGGTGGGGACATCAGACTAACAAAACTTGAAATATATTTATTAGGGCAAACCTAAAAAATCCATAAGCTGCAAACCGGTTTCGGCTGAGTAATAGCCTTCTACAGTGCATTAATGTGAATAGACAATTCCACATGCTTATATAAGAAAAAAGTCAGAAGACTTGATTACAATCATCCATTAATTATTTAAGCAATTAAGCAAATTAAGTTAACTCATTCAGGCCATGACTAAATAGTGCACATAGCCTAATGATCCATCCTGACTCTTTGATTTAAAATAGTATGCCATCCTGATTTACATGTCTTGTTGCATTCAATTCTGTCAATAATAGTAAATGTAAACTTAGCAGTTTTGTGTTTCAAAGTATGTTTATATAGTGCATTGGATAACATATGGTTTTTGATATCACTTAGATGTTCACTAATTCTGAATCTGAAAGGTCTTGATGTTTGCCCTACGTAAAACGCAGAACAAAAACAAGTAGCTAAATAGATTACCCAATCAATACTACAATTCCCAAAACATCTGATGTCATAAACTCTGGATGTGTTTTTACTGGTGAACTCTTTTGTTTTAACTATATGTTTACAAGCATGGCAATGACCACAGGCTATACAGCCTGACAATCTATCTCCAAACAAAGTAGTTTGTTGTTTGGTCAGCTCAGTATGATGTTTATAGTGTGTAAAATGTGAGTTAATGGTTCTACCTCTCCAATATGAAAATAAACAACAAGGTCTAAGACAATTGCCAAGTTTTTCATGGGCCCTTAAAATATCCCAATGATTGTTAATAATGTCTCTAAACCAATTTGTGTTACATCCAAAGGTAGTTACTAGCCTGATGGGTTGTGAGGTTTGATATTTGGAAATGGTTTGGTCCCTGTATTGCAATACCTGACTTCTGTCCTGTTGGTCAACAAAACTTTGTGCCTGATTCAAAGATTAAGCCTGATAGCTTCTGTTGAGAAATCTTTGTGTAAGATCATATTGACAGGGCCCATGAGATTGTTCAGAGGAACAAATCTGCTTAATGTGTAGATATTTAGATTTGGTAATGTTTTGGATGATGTGGCGTGGGTGATGGCTAGAGGCATGAAGTAAGGTGTTATACTGTGGAAACTTTCTGTATACCTGTGTTTCAAGTGTGTAATCCATCTGTCTGGTAATGGAAACATCCAAAAAGGTTATATATTTGGAGAAAACATTTTTGGAGGCCCTAAATCATGGACAGATTTTAAATCTTGCTCTCATACCTATATACTATGCTAATGACCACTGGGACCTTTATAAGCCTAGCCATGCAATCCAAACATATCCTGCGTGTTATTGTGTATTAGAGGTTATTTTAGTGAGTGTATGTTTGTTGTGGCATAATTTAATGGCTGCTTCTGTCTATCACAGACATAGGTGTCAGACAAGGGGTGAATTTTCTATTTCCTATCCACTGGTCCAGGTTGCACTTGAATATTTATTTCCTTTTTATTTTACCACGAAAGCCAGCCTGGGAACTGAAATGCTCATTTTCAGTGGAGACCTGGGGGAAAGGCTCCAAAACAAGGATAGAAATAGTTTTTTGACAATTCAAAAACAAAAATCAACAAACATTATTTACAAACCATATACGATTATAGAAATACATGTTTTCAAGATACTGTAAGTGTCAAAGGAAAAAAAACAACTTCTAAAAGATCAACACACGGCAGGTTCAGGTTTAGGCACTTTAATTCTTGCAGCAAAGAGACAAAAACATGCTAATACAGAGTTTGTCTAACTAGAATCAGGAAGTGAAGCCATTCTTATACATTTCTTACAAGACATCGCCTACTAAACTGACGTAACAAATCACAAGTTCTTATGATATTATTTCATAGCAGCTGTTTGTCCATGATTTTCTGCTGACATTTTCAAATTTATGAAAAAAATTCCTAAGAAAAACAATGTGGCCTTGGAGACCACCGGTTAGATACATCTTCTCACTATATGATGTTACCATTCAAGGTACTATGGCTAATTCAAGCACAAAGTAAGCACGGATTATAGTTCATTTCTTCAAGCAGTCTTTGTTCAACTGTATCTTTTTCTGCAGCTGTGCATGTTCTCATAACACAAACAGAGCTGATTGTTCAAGTTCAATAACATTATAGAAAACAGTATTGTTCTATTCATTATTTTCCTGACCTAACAGATAATCACCTGCTTCTCAGTAAATTTCCAAAAGGCATAAACATGAATTTTGCTGTGCTAGCAAATACTAGGTCATAGAGCATCTTGCAGTTTCAGAAAGCATCTTGTAGTTTCATACAAAACTAAACTGTACATAAAATAGAATGAAATGTGTTAATCCTTTTAGCTTCTAATAAGCTCTAAACACATACAAATACATATTTTTCTGACATTTCCCCCTGTTAATACTTTTTATTCTATTTTCAAAAGCATAAACAGTTTCCTTCATCTCCTAACCTCTTCCATTCAGAATTTGCAGTTAAGAGAGTCATTCAGTTTAGACTTATGAAAGTGATTCATTTTTCAACAGTTCTTCAAATTCAGTACTTTGATACAAAGTTTCAGAAACTGACATGTCTATAAAATTTTTAATTAATCTTTTCTTGCAGGGAATACCACAACAAACACACACTCCTAATAGGAGTAATCCCACACAAATGTCAATCAGGATGTTCATTAGGATGGTACCCCACCCCTCCAAACAAATTCTGGAAAAAATCCGTCAGTGGGTTTGGGCCTGGTTTAGTCATGGCCAACACTTGCTGAATTACCTCAAGGTGGTTGTTTGTCTCATGCTGGTTGTCAGGAATATATGAACAGCACTCCTCTTTTATTAAAGCACAAGTACCGCCTTTCACCGCTAGGGTGAAGTCAAGAGCCATGCGATTTTGAAACACCACAGTTCTCATAGCGTTCAGTTCATCAGTTACTAATTTGAGAGCAGAAAAAGTTGCATTGCTTATTACTTCGAGAAGTTTGGACAGTTTCCTCAGCTCCCAAATCAATTTTACTGCGCCATATGCAGGAGCTATACCTGCCCACAATATAATAGTGTCACTCAAGTCCATGCGTGTCAGTTTATCTTTGTTTTTTACGGAGTTATGGTTTCTCCAGCCTGCTTCAATTCATCCCACTGGATTCTCAGGTTTCTTGATTGGATTTCCAGGTTTTTTGGTGACCTCTCTGACATTTCGAATTCTTCCCTGAGGCAAAACTGCAGTGTGTCGTATGGCCGGAACCAGATAACCCAAAAAATAACTGCCGGACCAATTCTCAGGTAACCATTTGTATGCTTTTTTCCCACACACAAAATAACAGTCCTCTACTTTAGTATTAATATATACTTGCCCTGCATGAAACATTTTTCTATCAACGATAGATAGTTGCTTAAAAAGTACAGGATTATGTTGTACTTCGTTAACTGTTTTATGCATTGATTCAAGAAATGAGTCATAGTTTGTATCACAAATAGAACCTGCATTATTAGCTTTGGTATAACATTTTTAAGGAACAGTCGCATTACAATTGCTCCAACCCACCTGAACAGTATCATTTTTTGTAAAAACATACAGTTCCCTTTTGTGTAACAGGTAGGTATAATGCTATTTTGTCTTGTGATTTTACAGTGATAGTATCAAAAATCAAAATTTCCCAGGTCTCATTGACCCCTAGGGGGACAGCAGTCATTAATAATCCCCCATATGCTGTTGGTATAGCAGTACAAACCCAACAATTTGAAACATTAAAAGTCTCAGCATACACATGTTTGATCGCTTGGTAAGTGTTAAAGTTTGGATGCCAGTCTATGAGTAACACATCACGTTTATTCAGTTCAGCTCATGTGGCTGGAAAAAGGAAAGGCCACAGCAAAAAGTTTATTGTTATCAGTATAGTTAACAGAATGATCATGCAATACTTCTGAGGTTGTTCTGTATTTGTATTTGCTCCATATCTGGTCATTTTGTTCTTATTGTGTAACAGTAGCACTTTTTTTGTCCAGTTTAAAGTTTTTAACCAGTTTACAGTGTGTCAGGTGAATCCAAGACGCTCGCTCTGCAATCTTGACTGCAGTGGGTGTTGACAGTAGCACTTGGTATAACCCTTCCCACTTCGGTGACGTCAAATTCTTCTTTTTGATGACTTTCACCCAGACCCACGTGCCTGGGACTACTGCTGCTTCCGATGGTCTGGTTTGTTCTTTATCTGAAACAGAATTTAACTGCAAAAGTTGTTTATTACTTAGAAGTCGTCTCATATATTCTGCGAGTGAACTGTCGGCCTCCTGGTCTGCAGGCATGAGAGGTTTCCACTGAGGTATATAATATGCCCTCCCAAATAATTTTTCAAAAGGAGTTAACCCCTTTGCATTTGGAACAGTTCTCATGCTCAACAGTGCCAGAGGCAGGCAGTACACCCAATTTTTTTTGTCTCACTAATTAACTTCCTAAGTTTATTTTTCAAAACCCGATTATGCCTCTCTACTAGTCCTGCAGATTGTGGATGATATGCGCAATGGTTTTTCAAGGAAATTCCGAAATATCGGCTCAACTGTTGTATAGCTTGATTTACAAAGTGTATGCCATTGTCACTGTAGATCTTTTCCGGTATGCCAAATCTAGGAATAATTTCCCTAACAAGGATTTTTGCAACAGTAGCTGCATCTGGATTTTTGGTCGGAAAAGCTTCCACCCATTTGGAAAACATATCTATAATGACAAGACAATACTTCTTGTTTTTGCATTTGTTCAGTTCTATGAAATCCATACAGATAGTATGGAATGGGTACAGTGGTGCAGGGAAACTCCCTTGCTTAGGCTTCAATGCCCCTTGTGCATGATGTTTATTACAAACAAGACATGTTGCACAAAAATTTTTAATGTAGTTTATAAATCCATATGCTGTGAATACTCGATTCACTAACTGTACCATCCCCCCTGTTGAGACATGGCACTGCCCATGGCTCAACAAAGCTGCATATCTAAACAAATTAGACAGCAAAATCGGTTTTCCTTCTTTGGAGATGTACAGCCCTTTCTCAAGAATTGCTCCTCGTTTTATCCATTTCTGTTTTTCTACTTTTGTAGTAAGTGTCTGCATTGTTTTCAACATTTCTAAATCTAAAATCTCAGAATGTTGTAATTCCTCACTCAAAAGAAATATTTCTGAAGCTGAAGCTGCCTGCTTTGCAGCTGTATCAGCTCTCGCATTACCTTTTGAAATGCTATCCTGTTGCTTGGTATGAGCTACGCGTTTACAAATAGTTACTTTCTGAGGTAACTGAATAGATTCTAACAAATCTAAAATAAACTGCGCATGATTAATCAGTTTGCCAGTAGATGTTATCATTCCTCTATTCTTCCACTGTTGCACAAAAACATGTACAGTAGAAAAAGCGTACTGGCTATCAGTAAAAATGTTTACACATTTACCCTTTGCCAAGGTACATGCCCGTGTCAAGGCAATCAATTCTGATGCTTGTGCAGATAAGTTGTGTGGTAAAGACTTTGTTTCTAAAATCTCATTATCAGAAACTACTGCATACCCTACTAGGTTCTGCCCTGTAGGACCCCTTCTGCATGAGCCGTCCATGTAATATGTCACCTCGACATCATCCAAGGGAACATCCATTAGATCTTTTCTAGGCAGTGTCTTTTGTTCAATCTCCTGCAGGCAGCTGTGTGGTATGCCGTCCGCAGGGGTTGGGAGCAAGGTAGATGGATTTAAAGTTGTACATCATTCAATTGTCATATGCGGTTGGCTCAACAGTATAGTCATACAGGAAAGATGTCTAGCAGGAGAAAGATATGCTACTTTTTCTTGCAGTAAAATAATCACGACTGCATGGGGCACTCTCAATGTGAGAGGGTGGAACAACACTACTGAGGCTGAAGCCTGTACTGCCATTGCAGCTGCAACTACTGCTTGTACACAGTGGGACAGAGATCACGCCACTGGGTCCAGCTGTGATGAATAGTAAGCTATGGGGCGTTGTTTGTCCCCATGTTGCTGTGTTAACACTGATGTCATATAACCTTGCTTACAATCTACAGTTTGGAAAAAGCGTTTATGATAGTTTGGTAATCCTAAAACTAATGAGGATGCTATCAATTGTTTTAGTTTGCAGAAGGATGATTCTGCTTCTGGTGTCCATTGTAATAAATCTTGTGCTTCCATAGGTTTCCTGTATATCTAGTTGGTCAGTGGAGCAGACTCCAAGGCATAGTTTGGAATCCAACTCCGACAGAAATTAGTCGTACCCAGGAAGGACATCATTTCCTTCTTGGTAGTTGGTTTGGGTGCTTGTAAAATTGCTATTTTCCTGTCTTCATCTAATGTTCTGCCTTTTTTGGATATTACATATCCCAGGTATTTAACCTGCTTTTTCCAATGCTGCAACTTGTTCTTGTTTACTTTATGTCCTTGAGTGGCTAAGAAGTGTAATAATGCTATGGTATCTTCTCTGCATTCTTGCTGGGTGGGGGCTGCCAGCAGGATGTCGTCTACATAAAGTAAAATCTGACTGCCTCTCGGTGGGGTAAATCCCACCAAGTTGCTTGCCATCTCTTGTGAGAATATTATTGGACTTTCACAATATCCCTGTGGTAGTCACGTGTATGTATACCTTTCCCCTGAAGTGTGAATGCAAACCAATGTTGGCTGTCAGGGTGTATCGGTATCGAAAAGAATGCATTGCTAATATCTACCACAGAAAAATACTTCTGTTGAGGCTTTAAATCATTCAATAGGGTGTGTGGATCTGGCACTGTAGGTGCTCTAGGTATTACTGTGTCATTTACAGCTTGTAAATCTTGGACCATATGCCATTCTCCGTTTGCTTTCCTGACAGGAAATAAGGGTGTTTTACTTGGTGAATCGGGAGATTCTACCAGTACTCCTTCCTTAAGTAAAGCTGCTATTATAGGTTTGATTCCTACTTCTGCATCTTTCCTTAAGGGATACTGTCTCTTCTGTGGTCTAAATGCTGATTTTGGCCTGATAGTAACTGGTCCTGCAGTACGAATGAGTCCTACATCTGATTTCCCTGTTGACCAGAGAGTTTCTGGTATACTCCGTAAGGCATTTTCTTCCTCTTCTAGTAAGAGTGCTAATCAGCTGTCCTTGCTAGACTGCAAGTGTACAGCTGGATGTGTCTGTGTTATCCAATTTAACTTCTGCTTCTGTTCTCCCTGTTCTGACAGTTCTAACTCTGTCTGTTTTTCCCACTTTGTGACTTTTTCTCCTAGGTCTGCCCATTTCACATTCTTGTCCTTAGTCAAACTAACATGTGGTAATTGATTAGATTTATAAAGTGCAAAGAATTCCTGGGGCAATGAACATCTAACTACACTGTTCCCTTCTGTGTCCCAGAACAGATTACGTAATACTAATCTGTTTGCATGGTTTCTAAACAGTTCTTGCTCATATTCCTTATCAGATCCAGGTGTGCTACAGTAATACAGAGTACAGTGCAACAAATGCTGTTTATCAGTGTCAAGGGAGGGGGACTTACTGATGGCTACATTAATCAGCTCTTTGGTTACTGCCCCTGGACCAGTCGTAACCAAGTCCTGGCTGTACCAATAAAATGTTTCGTCCTCCGGTCGCACTAGAAAAGTATCCATTTGTCACTGTGCTTCCATACCCTCCATAGTTGAAACTACTGCTATGCCAAATATCTGCATAAGATTTCTGCCCAAAAGATTCACTGGGCATTTTGCAGAAACAACAATTTTGCTTTTCTGGGTCATCCCTGAAACGGGGTCAGTTATTGCTATGTTACGGGAGAGTGGCTCCCGATACAGCTGTCCATTAGCTGCTTTCACTAATATGTAATCGAGTGACTGAATTTTCTGGTAGTTTGGAAAGATGTATCAGGGTCTGCGATGCCCCTGAGTCACGCAGACATTTAACTTCCCTTCCCTCTACCAGAAGTGTAACTTCTGGTTTTGTATCTACTAAGTAGAGCTCTAGGCTCAATAATGCTAAGTCTAAAATTTCACTTTCCTCACTATCTGCGATTTCTTGCACTTCCTCTATTTCTTCTGTCACATCCTCTACTCCCTCTATCATACTTGCATTTGTCTTTTCTTGGTTATTCCCTTCTAGTGATTCTTGACTGTCATATAGTCAGTCCTCACCCTCCTTATCTTCCATGGTTACCTTCTTGTTTTGCTTGCAATCCCTTGCTAAATGTCCCTTTTTCCCGCACTTAAAACATTCACCCATTTTTTTTCTCTCTTCAAACTCCTCTGATCGCTTATCACATTGTTTGTTTCCATGGGCATTTTTCTTGCCCTTTTTTCCAGACTGTACTACATAAACTTCTGCTCCATCTTCTACAGAAAATACTTGGGCTTTCTTTTTATTTTTACTGTTAAAATGCCTTTTGGCATGTCTAGCGTATTCAAGTAGTGACTGTAATCTACTTGTACGATGGTCCACCATGTGCTTTGTAATAAAGCTGCTTATAGGCAAAGTACTGCCTTTTAAACATGCATTCTTTAGCTGCTGCTCATATGGGGAATCATGTGTTTGGTCTTCAGGTACCTGTATTCCACAATGGTTATTAAAACACTCTAATAATCTAGCATAATATCTGTCAACAGTTTCACCTTCTTGTTGCATGCATTGATTAATGCAAGTCCAGTCTGCCCTAGGCTTCCATTTCTCAGAGATTCGGTCTGTAAGACCTTTTACTCTGTTATCCAGCTCTGCGTTGCTATGGGGGAGTGGCTTGTGTTCTGCATCATGGGGATTCCAGTTGCCACTGATCATGTGCCAATCTGGACCTACAATTTGTCTAACTACTTTTTCTACTTCTTCTCCATTTAAATGATAACTTAACCTCATGCCCTGTAAGTCTTCTAAGAATTTTCTAAAATTAACGTTTGGATGGGGAATTCCCTCTGTGGGTTTCCAGATGCCTTCCAGTGTCCACGGTCTATATACCAGGAGAGTTGGGTCCTGCCCTTCCTGTCCTGCCTGAGGATTTGGTATTTCTATAAGCGGACATATCTCTTCTTCACTCATAGCTCGTGAATTTTTGTTCATTTGATATAACTCAATATCCCCTCTTAAGTTACGTGTTCGAGACCTAGTCTCAACGGGATCTCTGACAAACAGTCTTGGCTTCGCAGGGACAGCCGGGTATAGCGGAGGTAGACTAGCTTGTCCACTCGCTTCATATTCTGGTAAAGGAAGTGGAGGGGGCGGAGGGGCTGATGCTATTACCAAATTATTGTCCTCTTTATCTAGAAACATTGCTTTTGAATTATTACTCTTTTGTTCCCTACGGTTTGCTTCCTCAATCCACCTGTGTGCCTGAGGAATGCCTAATTGACATTGCTTTTTTACCTGACCTTTTGCATCGGTTTTAAGCTGTTTGATAAGTTTAATAAGTGAGGATTTTTCTAATTTGCCATCAAATTCATATTTATTAACCCATTTTGTATAGTACCTAACATTGTCGGCACGCTGTAATTGCATGTATTTTGCATCATCAGTTAACGGTGGATATTGGGATCTTTTTGTGCACCTATTTCCCATATTGTTCTAACTGTAAAAATGTTACGTAACCCTTCTTATTTTACGTGGTACCACGATTTCTCTTTTTCACAGTTTATCTAGAATAATTGCCTACCTATTCTGTTTACCTGATCTATGACAAGATTGTAATCTTCCTGTCCCTGACTTGTACAAGACAAATCTCTTGACAGACAATGCACATCGAGTCCCTGATCTAAAACAGAAAAAGGTAAATCTCACCTTACCTGAGCCTCCGTGACTGATCGTCTGGTTCGAGGAAAAACCGTTAACCCGTCCTCCAGTCGCAGATCAGAACAGTGGCTGGCCTCTTTTGAATGACAATTCAGTTGGAGGTCTTTCAGAGCAGAAGAACCGATGTGGTCTCTTCCCCGTACGGTTTCATGCCACCTGGCCCATCTGACCTGAGGCGAAGTGAGAGTTTCCGGTCCGAAGGACCAATCTGTCAAAGGAAAAAACAATTTCAAAAAGATCAACACACGGCAGGTTCAGGTTAAGGCACTTTAATTCTTGCAGCAAGGAGACAAAAATGTGCTAATACAGAGTTTGTCTAACTATAATCAGGAAGTGAAGCCATTCTTATACATTTCTTACAAGACATTGCCTACTAAGCTGACACAACAAATCACAAGTTCTTATGATATTATTTCATAGCAGCTGTTTGTCCATGATTTTCTGCTGACATTTTCAAGTTTATGAAAAAACTTCCTAAGAAAAACAACGTGGCCTTGGAGACCACCGGTTAGATACAACTTCTCACTATATGATGTTACCATTCAAGGTACTATGGCTAATTCGAGCACAAAGCAAGCACAGATTATAGTTCATTTCTTCAAGCAGTCTTTGTTCAACTGTATCTATCTTTTTCTGCAGCCATGCATGTTCTCATAACACGAACAGAGCTGATTGTTCAAGTTCAATAACATTACAGAAAACAGTATTGTTCTATTCATTATTTTCCTGACCTAGCAAATAATCACCTGCTTCTCAGTAAATTTCCAAAAGGCATAAACATGAATTTTGCTGTGCTAGCAAATACTAGGTCAGAGAGCATCTTGCAGTTTCAGAAAACATCTTGTAGTTTCATACAAAACTAAGATGTACATAAAATAGAATGAAATGTGTTAACCCTTTTAGCTTCTAATAAGCACTAAACACATACATTAATACATATTTTTCTGACGGTAAGTAAAATCAAAAATACTATATTAATATAATTGTATGGTATAAAGAGTGGACAGAATTGGGATTGCATACTTCAAACTGTAGGTGTGGTACAGTTGCATACTTTATTTGCCAAGTGATATTGTAAGTTGGATTTGAATTGTTGCAGGTTATTTAAAGGGCTGATGTTGTTTGAAAAGTTTGTTCTATGCCTTGGAGATGATAACAGAGAATAGCAAGGTGTGGTACAGTTGCATACTTTATTTGCCAAGTGATATTGTAAGTTGGATTTGAATTGTTGCAGGTTATTTAAAGGGCTGATGTTGTTTGAAAAGTTTGTTCTATGCCTTGGAGATGATAACAGAGAATAGCAAGTTACCAAAATAATTGTCTGATTTATTAGCAACAGTTAATTTAAGTTATAAGGATAAAAGAAAAGAAAAAACTAGGAACCTGACCATAAAACACTTTAATAATGAAGCTTTTGAATCCACAAGATTCTTTTTCAGCACAAAATAAAATCAACAATGTTAGTTTAAATATAAAATGCAAGTCAATCATGTTCAAAATCCAGTCATCTGACCAATAACTAAAATGCATTACATAAATAATACTGCCTAAAACATGGGGCAGGATTCACGAAGCCTCTGTGTAAGAGTTATAACTCATACACAGAGGCTGCAGTTAAACGGAGTGATGTCAGCATGCTCTGCATATTAATGAGAGCATGCTGAATCACACTTAAGGCCAACACGGTCCGTGTAAGACAGTAGGGGGCATGTCCGTAGGCCGAGCCCTGTAAGTGGACACGCCCCCAGAAGAGGAAAAGTACCCAAAGTAAACACCCATGACAGAGTCCACGGAAATGTGAATAAACAGAACACAACACATGCCCCCACAGACTATGAACAGAAAACATATAAATAAATACGTTATATATATTTTTTTAAATTGTAAAAATGTTTAACCGTGAGTGCTCTCGTTTGCGCGGGCGTGCCCGTAGCGCAGCTACAGTTAGCAGTCAGTGGGAAAGCATATAAGAACTAAATATGCAAAACAAGCCAGGAAACAATAGCATAGCAGTAGAGATGTTGGCTGAAGAGCAGCCATTCATGGTTCGAGCCCCCACAATGCCAATTTTTTTTTCAAAATAAGCAGGAAACAAGTCCCTGACAAATATGTACACATAAAACCACAATTTATGTAAAATGTAATGAAATAGCCCATTTATATTGAAGACATGTGAGGTAACAAAAGAATAAAAAATGCCAGATGTGCTCATAGCTGAGCTACAGTTTAACAGAGTGAGTGCATCTGCCCATAGATGAGCAGTGGTTTAACTGGTGCAAAATGAGTGCCCGTAGCTGAGCAGTGGACTAACACGCTAAATCTATGTGCCCCTAGCTGAGCTGAGCGTAATATGCGCGCCGATAGCCAAATGCGGCTTAAAGCAGTGTACCCCGTTTGCGCGGAGCTGCACACCACGCAAACAAGCTAACCAACGGGCAATGTTGAGCAAGCCGTATCAAAACTGCCTTTACACAGACACACCCCTCAGCATGTCTAGACAGTCATGAAAAATAAAAAGCAGTGGCCAGGTTCAAACCCAGGATACTATACACCATAGTCAAGGTACAGAACCACTAAGCCATGACAGCAGTACCTAGAAATGCAATAATAGCTAATATATAGGAATGAATACAAACTACAGCATGACAATGCAGGTTTACTGAAGTTGATACAATTCCAAAATGGCCTATCATAGATATGTGCAGGAAAAACGGACTATATAAGCCCCATAGGTGGGAATACACAACATAAACGATTGTAGAACTGACCTGCAGGCAGAATGACAGGAGTAGGAGAGGGTAGTTGCTTCCGAGCACAGAGGTGGGGTGTTGAGGAGTCCAGGTACATGGTCTGGCTCCTAGTCCATAATCATGAGGCCCAACTCATGCAGGGCCAGGTCCTCTGGGGAGCATACAGGGCCGAGGCATGGGACCGGTTGGCTCATGATCTCACCAGTGCCACAGGGATTCCAAGGACTGGTGAGCAGGTCTGTCACCACCATGCAGACCTGAAGAGACGCAAGCATGACCAACTGAACCTTTGGATCCAGGAGGTCCGGCAAACACCCAACACCCCCCTACTGAGTAAGTAACATTTAATTATGTATGTAAGAAAGTAACTAGCTGATATTATGGAGATGTGTATTCCAATATTACTTCATTTATATTACAGCTGCAGGTGTCCGTTCTGCAAACCGCAGAGCCTATGGCAATAGGCTGGTGCGGTTGCGCCACCAGGCAGGTCAGTAATCCACTACCAGTAACCGTAAAGAAATATAAAAGTATGACAGTCAGCAAAAGAGTGCAGTGTAGTCAGTAAGGAATGAAATCTGCAAGTAACAGTGTGAAAGTGCCTGCAAGTCTTGCTTGATTACAAAAGTGTGTTTCAGCCTGTAAGTTAAACTGAAAAATGAAACTGTCTGACATATATTCTGAAATAAAAATGCCCTACCTGTAAGAAAATAGTACACAACCTGCAGCAGGCTGAAAAGTATAGCTGCAGAAGATGATGAAATCACGTGTGAAATATATACAGGTAAAACATGTCAATAAAGCCTAGAAGTAAGTACCATCCTGAATAGTAAAATGAAAGCAAGTGAGAGAGTGTGAGAAAGTATCATGAATCCAGCAATACAGTAGTAATAACCCCTGAATAAAGTATACTGCAGTCAAGACAGAATGAAATGCATGTGAGATTCAAAACCAAACAGCGAAATCTGTTCAAAGTGTTGCTGCATGTGGAATGTGTATCCCAAAATCTGGATATGTTGCTCTCAGTCTGAAATATGCAGATAGGGATTTTTATT
>NC_056743.1:1441402506-1441420379 GCF_019279795.1 Protopterus annectens | reverse complement strand
AAGATGGGAGTGCCATAAAGAAGTGTTGGGAGGAGATAAGTAGTGGCAAGTGTTGATGTTATGTTGTCCCTATCTCACCTTTGTTCTTGCTGGTTGGGTTCGGAGTTGATCCTCGGTTCCGACTCGGCCGTATGCTATAGCTCAAGAGCTTTTACTGGCTTAAGGCTAGCCCCTATCCTAACATGCCTAGCGGTAGTTATCTAGATCTTGTTTGCCACTTGCAGCGTGGAGACTGCTGATACTGGCTCAGGCTAAGTGTTTTTTTCTTTTTGGCTAAATTCTAACTTTTGGTTAGATATAGTTTTAGATTCTGTACAATATTGAGTGTTAGTGTTTTTGTCAAAGGAAAAATATACTTTAAAAATGATCAAAACATGGTAGGTTCAGGTTAAGGCACTTTAATCTTGCAGCAAGGAGACAAAAACATGCTAATACAGAGTTTGTCTAACCAGAAACAGGAAATACTTTCATTTTTATACATTCTTAAACTGGTTATGTCCTACCATGCTGACGTAACAGATTACCACCTTTTTCATCATCATCTGCTGACCATCTTTCCCATGAATTTCTGCTGATTTATCAATTTTTATGTGAAACTTCCTGAGGAAAACAACATGGCCTTGATTACTCCCAGTTAGATACATGTTATGTTGCCATTCAAGATACTATGGCTAATTCAAGCACAATACTAGCAGTTCATTTCTCTAATAATCCTTTGTCTACTTTATCTCTAATTTACTACAGCTGCACAAGTTCCCATCCTTCGAACAGAGCTGTTTGTCTAAAATCATTACATTTATAAAATAAGGCATTGTTCATTCATTCGCTTCTGACCTAGCAGATAAACACCTGCTTCTCAAGTACATTTCCAAAAGGCATAAACATGAATATTGCTGTGCTAGCAATTACTAGGTCAGAGGGCAACTTGCAAGTTTCAGAAAGCATACTGCAGTTTTCAAAAAGCATCTTTCTCAGTCTCATATGAAACTCAATTTGTATAAAATACAGTGTATGAAAAATAGAATGAAAAGCGTATTAAAATACTTGGTTATTAATTGGCATTAAGCATACACACATTAATACATATTTTTCTAACATTTCCCTCCTGTTAATACTTTTTTATTCTATTTTCAAAAAAGAATAAACAGTTTGCTTCTTTTCCTTGCCTCTTCCATTCAGGATTTGCACTTAAGAAATTCATTCAGTTTAAACTTTTATGAAAGTGTTTCGCATTCTAGCAGCTCTTCAAATTCAGTACTTTGATACATAGTCTCGAATCTGAGGATATATCTATGAATTCTTTGACTAATCTCTTCATGCAGGGGATTCCACAACAAATACAAACTTCTATTAGGAGCAATCCTACCCCAATGGTGATCAATATGTTCATAAAAATGGAGCCCCACCCCCAAATGCATTCTGGAAAAAGTCTGTCATAGGGTTTGGGCCTGGCTTGGTCATGGCCGACACTTGCTGAATCACCTCGAGATGATCGTTAATTTCATGCTGATGGTCAGGAATAAATGCACAGCATTCTTCTTTGATTAAAGCGCAAGTCCCACCCCTCGCTGCTAGGGTGAAGTCAAGAGCCATTCGGTTTTGGAGCACTACAGTTCTCATGGCATTCAGTTCATCAGTTATCAGTTCAAGAGCAGAAAAAGTCACATTACTCATTACTTCAAGAAGTTTTGACAGTTTTCGCAGCTCCCATATTGATTTAACTGCGCCATATGCAGGTAATATACCTGCCCAGGATATAACAGCATCACTCAAGTCCATGTGCACAAGTTTGGTTCCCACATCACGATGGTCTTTCCAGCCTGCTTCAATTCATCCCACTGGATTCTCAGGTTTCTTAACAGTCTTTTGGTTACGTCTAGAGTATTTTGAACATTTCCCTGAGGCAAAACTGCAGTGTGTGGGATGGCGGAACCAGGTACCCCAAAAACAACTGCCAGACCAATTCTCAGGTAACCATTTATATGCTTTTTACCACACACAAAATAACAGTCCTCTACATTAGTTATTACTTTGTTCTGAAATGCCTCCCCTGCATGAAACATTTTCTTATCTCTTACAGATAACTGTTTAAAAAAGTACAGGATGCGTTGTACCTGATCAAAGAGTCTTATGCATAGATTTCAAAAATGAGTCATAATGTGTACTACAAGATCCACTCAAATCATTTGGTTTTCTATAACATTTATACTGTACTGTAACATTACACTTGCTCCATCCCACTTGGATGGTATCATTTTAATAAAACATACAATTCCTTTTTGTGTCACAGGCAAATACAGTGCTACTTTATCATGTGCTTTAATAGCAACTGTGTCAAAAAACAGATTTTCCCAGGTCTCATTGACCCCTAGGGGGATAGCAGTCATCAATAAACCCCCGTATGCTGTTGGTATGGCTGTACAGACCCAGCAGTTCGAAACATTAAAAGTCTCAGCGTACACATGTGTAATTGCCTGATAAGTGTTAAAGTTCAGATGCCAGTCTATGTTAGGTTCATTACGTCTAATCAGTTCAACTTTTGTGGCAGGAAAAAGGAGTGGCCACAACAAAAAGAACAGTGTGATTAGTACTGCAATAAAAACGATCATACAAGTTTTCTGAGGTTGCTCAATGTCTCTATTCACTCTGTACCTGGCCATTTTGTTCTTGTTGTACAACAGTAACAAAGTTTTTGTCCAATTCAAAGTTCTTAACCAGTTTACAGTGCGTCAAATGAATCCAGGAAGCTTGCTCTGCGATCTTGACTGCAGTGGGTGTCGACAGTAGTACCTGGTACGGACCTTCCCACTTTGGAGAACTCCAATTCTTTCATTTCACAATCTTCACCCAGACCCAGGTGCCTGGGGTTACTGGTGCTTCCAATTTCGGTTGCTCTTTATCTGAAACAGAATTCAACTGCAAAAGTTTGTTATTCAAAAATCGCCTCATATACCCTGCAAGTGAACTGTCAGCCTCCTGCTCTGCAGACATGTGAGGTTTCCACTGAGGTGTATAATATGCCCTCCCAAATAAAGTTTCAAAAGGAGTTAATCCCTTTGCATTTGGAACAGTTCTCATGCTCAACAGTGCTAAAGGCAAGCAGTGCACCCAGTTCTTCTGTGTTTCAGTCATCAGCTTCCTAAGCTTATTCTTCAACACCCCATTATGCCTCTCTACTAACCCTGCAGATTGGGGGTGGTAAGCACAGTGATTCTTTAACGATATCCCAAAATAGCGACTAAGTTGCTGAACCGTTTGGTTCACAAAATGCATACTGTTATCACTATAAATCTTTTCCGGTATACCAAATCTGGGTATAATTTCTTTAACAAGGACCTTTGCAACAGTAGCTGCATCTGGATTTTTAGTTGGAAAAGCTTCTACCCATTTGGAAAACATATCTATAATGACAAGGCAATATTTCTTATTCTCACATTTATTCAATTCTATGAAATCCATACAAATAGTTAGGAACGGATACGGTGGTGTAGGAAAACTCCCTTGCTTAGGCTTCAATAACCCTTGTGCATGATGCTTGTTACAAACATGGCATGCTGCACAAAAATTTTTTGTATATTTTGTACATCCGTAGGTTGTAAACACTCGATTCACTAACTGTACCATCCCCCCTGTTGAGACATGGCTCTGTCCATGGCTCAACAACACTGCATATCTAAACAAATTAGATGGCAAAATTGGTTTCTTCTCCTTGGAGATGTACAGTCCCTTTTCGAGGATTGCTCCTCGTTTTATCCACTTATGTTTTTCTATATTTGTAGTAAGTGTCTGCATTGTTTTTAACATTTCTAAATCCAAAATCTCAGAGGGTTGTAATTCCTCACTCAAATGAAAAGTTTCTATGGATGAAACTGCCTGCTTCGCAGCTGTATCAGCCCGTGCATTACCTTTTGAAATTCTGTCTTGTTGTTTCGTATGAGCTACGCATTTGCATATAGCTACTTTTTTAGGTAACTGAATTGAATCTAACAAATCTAAAATAAATTGCGCATGATTGATTGGTTTACCAGTAGATGTTATCATTCCCCTATTTTTCCACTGCTGCGTAAATACATGTACAGTAGAAAAACCATACTGACTGTCAGTATAAATGTTCACTTTCTTACCTTTTGCTAAGGTACATGCCCTTGTCAAGGCAATCAATTCTGCCGCTTGTGCAGATAAGTTGTGCGGTAAAGATTTTGCTTCTAAAGTCTCAGTATCAGAGACGACTGCATACCCCACTAGGTTCTGTCCTGTAGGACCCCTCCTGCATGAGCCGTCCACATAGTATGTCACCTCGGCATCATCCAAGGGAACATCCGTAAGGTCTTGTCTAGGTAATATCTTTTGCTCAATCTCCTGCAAGCAGCAGTGTGGTTTGCCATCTTCAGGGGTTGGGAGCAATGTTGACGGATTCAAAGTTGTGCATCGTTCAATTGTCATATGAGGTTGGCACAACAGTATGGTCATACAGGAAAGATGTCTAGCCGGAGAAAGATATGCTACTTTTTCTTGCAGTAAAATAATTGCGACTGCATGAGGCACTCTCAATGTGAGAGGGTGGAATAGCACTACTGAAGCCTGCACTGCCATTGCAGCTGCAACTACTGCTTGTACATAGTGGGGCAGGGACCACACCACTGGGTCTAACTGTGATGAATAGTAAGCTATGGGGCGTTGCTTGTCCCCATGTTGCTGTGTCAATACTGATGTCATATAACCCTGCTTACAGTCTACAGTTTGAATAAATTGCTTATGATAGTTTGGTAATCCTAAAACTAAGGATGATGCTATCAGTTGTTTCAGCTTGCAGAAAGCTGCTTCTGCTTCAGGTGTCCATTGTTATAAATCCTGTGCTGCCATTGGCTTTTTAAATATTAAATTGGCCAGTGGAGCAGATTCCAAAGCATAATTTGGTATCCAGCTCTGACAAAAATTAGTAGTTCCCAGGAAGGACATCATTTCCTTCTTGGTAGTTGGTCTAGGTGCTTGTAATATTGCTGTTCTTCTATCTTCATCTAAAATTCTACCTTCCTTGGATATTACATATCCCAAGTACTTAACTTGTTTTCTCCAAAGTTGTAGCTTGTCTTTGTTTACTTTGTGACCTTGAGTAGCTAAGAACTGTAATAAAGCTATCGTGTCCTCTTTGCATTCTTGCTGGGTGGGGGCTGCCAGCAGAATGTCGTCTACATAAAGTAAAATCTGACTACCTTTCGGTGGGATAAATCCTGCCAGGTTGCTTGCCATTTCCTGTGCAAATATTGTTGGACTTTCACAATATCCCTGTGGTAATCTTGTGTATGTATACCGCTTTCCCTGAAATGTAAATGCAAACCAATATTGGCTGTCAGGGTGTATCGGTATAGAGAAAAATGCATTACTAATGTCTACCACAGAAAAATATTTTTGCTCTGGCTTTAAATCATTCAGTAAGGTATGCGGATCTGGCACCGTTGGTGCCCTGGGTATAACTGCATTATTTACAGCTTGCAAATCTTGGACCATACGCCATTCCCCATTTGCTTTCCTGACAGGAAATAAAGGTGTATTACATGGTGAATCAGGAGATTCTATTAAGACTCCTTCCTTAAGTAAAGCTGCTGTTATAGGCTTGATTCCTATATCTGCATCCTTTCTCAAGGGATACTGTCTTTTCTGGGGTCTAAATGCTGACTTTGGCGTAATAGTAACTGGTCCTGCTGTTCGTATAAGTCCTACATCTGATTTCCCTGCTGACCAGAGAATGTCTGGTATGCCTTGCAAGGCTTTTTCCTCTTCTTCTAATAAGAGTAACACTCAGCTATTCTCACTAGCCTGTGAGTGCACAACTGGGTGTGTCTGTGTAATCCAATTCAATTTCTGTTTCTGTACTCCTTGTTCGGAGAGCTCTAATTCTGTCTGGTTTTCCCACCTTGTGACTTTTTCACCTAAGTCTGCCCATTTCAAATTTTTATTCTTAGTTAAGCTAACATGTGGCAATCGATTAGATTTGTAAAGTGCTACAAATTTCTGGGGCAATGAACAGCTTACTAAACTGTTCCCCTCTGCATCCCAGTACACTTGCTGAATCACCTCGAGATGATCGTTAATTTCATGCTGATGGTCAGGAATAAATGCACAGCATTCTTCTTTGATTAAAGCGCAAGTCCCACCCCTCGCTGCTAGGGTGAAGTCAAGAGCCATTCGGTTTTGGAGCACTACAGTTCTCATGGCATTCAGTTCATCAGTTATCAGTTCAAGAGCAGAAAAAGTCACATTACTCATTACTTCAAGAAGTTTTGACAGTTTTCGCAGCTCCCATATTGATTTAACTGCACCATATGCAGGTAATATACCTGCCTAGGATATAACAGCATCACTCAAGTCCATGTGCACAAGTTTGGTTCCCACATCACGATGGTCTTTCCAGCCTGCTTCAATTCATCCCACTGGATTCTCAGGTTTCTTAACAGTCTTTTTGGTTACGTCTCGAGTATTTTGAACATTTCCCTGAGGCAAAACTGCAGTGTGTTGGATGGCCGGAACCAGGTACCCCAAAAAACAACTGCCAGACCAATTCTCAGGTAACCATTTATATGCTTTTTTACCACACACAAAATAACAGTCCTCTACCTTAGTTATTACTTTGTTACGAAATGACTGCCCTGCATGAAACATTTTCTTATCTATTACAGATAACTGTTTAAAAAGTACAGGATTGCGTTGTACCTGATCAAGAGTCTTATGCATAGATTTCAAAAATGAGTCATAATGTGTACTACAAGATCCACTCAAATCATTTGGTTTTCTATAACATTTATACTGTACTGTAACATTACACTTGCTCCATCCCACTTGGATGGTATCATTTTTGTAAAAACATACAATTCCTTTTTGTGTCACAGGCAAATACAGTGCTACTTTATCATGTGCTTTAATAGCAACTGTGTCAAAAAACAGATTTTCCCAGGTCTCATTGACCCCTAGGGGGATAGCAGTCATCAATAAACCCCCGTATGCTGTTGGTATGGCTGTACAGACCCAGCAGTTCGAAACATCAAAAGTCTCAGCGTACACATGTGTAATTGCCTGATAAGTGTTAAAGTTCGGATGCCAGTCTATGTTAGGTTCATTACGTCTAATCAGTTCAACTTTTGTGGCAGGAAAAAGGAGTGGCCACAACAAAAAGAACAGTGTGATTAGTATTGCAATAAAAACGATCATACAAGTTTTCTGAGGTTGCTCAATGTCTCTATTCCCTCTGTACCTGGCCATTTTGTTCTTGTTGTACAACAGTAACAAAGTTTTTGTCCAATTCAAAGTTCTTAACCAGTTTACAGTGCGTCAAATGAATCCAGGAAGCTTGCTCTGCGATCTTGACTGCAGTGGGTGTCGACAGTAGTACCTGGTACGGACCTTCCCACTTTGGAGAACTCCAATTCTTTCGTTTCACAATCTTCACCCAGACCTAGGTGCCTGGGGTTACTGGTGCTTCCAATTTTGGTTGCTCTTTATCTGAAACAGAATTCAACTGCAAAAGTTTGTTATTCAAAAATCGCCTCATATACCCTGCAAGTGAACTGTCAGCCTCCTGCTCTGCAGACATGTGAGGTTTCCACTGAGGTGTATAATATGCCCTCCCAAATAAAGTTTCAAAAGGAGTTAATCCCTTTGCATTTGGAACAGTTCTCATGCTCAACAGTGCTAAAGGCAAACAGTGCACCTAGTTCTTCTGTGTTTCAGTCATCAGCTTCCTAAGCTTATTCTTCAACACCCCATTATGCCTCTCTACTAGCCCTGCAGATTGGGGGTGGTAAGCACAGTGGTTCTTTAATGATATCCCAAAATAGCGACTAAGTTGCTGAACCGTTTGGTTCACAAAATGCATACTGTTATCACTATAAATCTTTTCCGGTATACCAAATCTGGGTATAATTTCTTTAACAAGGACCTTTGCAACAGTAGCTGCATCTGGATTTTTAGTTGGAAAAGCTTCTACCCATTTGGAAAACATATCTATAATGACAAGGCAATATTTCTTATTCTCACATTTATTCAATTCTATGAAATCCATACAAATAGTTAGGAACGGATACGGTGGTGTAGGAAAACTCCCTTGCTTAGGCTTCAATAACCCTTGTGCATGATGCTTGTTACAAACATGGCATGCTGCACAAAAATTTTTTGTATATTTTGTAAATCCGTAGGTTATAAACACTCGATTCACTAACTGTACCATCCCCCCTGTTGAGACATGGCTCTGTCCATGGCTCAACAACACTGCATATCTAAACAAATTAGATGGCAAAATTGGTTTCTTCTCCTTGGAGATGTACAGTCCCTTTAGGATTGCTCCTCGTTTTATCCACTTATGTTTTTCTATATTTGTAGTAAGTGTCTGCATTGTTTTTAACATTTCTAAATCCAAAATCTCAGAAGGTTGTAATTCCTCACTCAAATGAAAAGTTTCTATGGATGAAACTGCCTGCTTCGCAGCTGTATCAGCCCGTGCATTACCTTTTGAAATTCTGTCTTGTTGTTTCGTATGAGCTACGCATTTGCATATAGCTACTTTTTTAGGTAACTGAATTGAATCTAACAAATCTAAAATAAATTGCGCATGATTGATTGGTTTACCAGTAGATGTTATCATTCCCCTATTTTTCCACTGCTGCGTAAAAACATGTACAGTAGAAAAACCATACTGACTGTCAGTATAAATGTTCACTTTCTTACCTTTTGCTAAGGTACATGCCCTTGTCAAGGCAATCAATTCTGCCACTTGTGCAGATAAGTTGTGCGGTAAAGATTTTGCTTCTAAAGTCTCAGTATCAGAGACGACTGCATACCCCACTAGGTTCTGTCCTGTAGGACCCCTCCTGCATGAGCCGTCCACATAGTATGTCACCTCGGCATCATCCAAGGGAACATCCGTAAGGTCTTGTCTAGGTAATATCTTTTGCTCAATCTCCTGCAAGCAGCAGTGTGGTTTGCCATCTGCAGGGGTTGGGAGCAAGGTTGACGGATTCAAAGTTGTGCATCGTTCAATTGTCATATGAGGTTGGCACAACAGTATGGTCATACAGGAAAGATGTCTAGCCGGAGAAAGATATGCTACTTTTTCTTGCAGTAAAATAATTGCGACTGCATGAGGCACTCTCAATGTGAGAGGGTGGAATAGCACTACTGAAGCCTGCACTGCCATTGCAGCTGCAACTACTGCTTGTACATAGTGGGGCAGGGACCGCACCACTGGGTCTAACTGTGATGAATAGTAAGCTATGGGGCGTTGCTTGTCCCCATGTTGCTGTGTCAATACTGATGTCATATAACCCTGCTTACAGTCTACAGTTTGAATAAATTGCTTATGATAGTTTGGTAATCCTAAAACTAAGGATGATGCTATCAGTTGTTTCAGCTTGCAGAAAGCTGCTTCTGCTTCAGGTGTCCATTGTTATAAATCCTGTGCTGCCATCGGCTTTTTAAATATTAAATTGGCCAGTGGAGCAGATTCCAAAGCATAATTTGGTATCCAGCTCTGACAAAAATTAGTAGTTCCCAGGAAGGACATCATTTCCTTCTTGGTAGTTGGTCTAGGTGCTTGTAATATTGCTGTTCTTCTATCTTCATCTAAAATTCTACCTTCCTTGGATATTACATATCCCAAGTACTTAACTTGTTTTCTCCAAAGTTGTAGCTTGTCTTTGTTTACTTTGTGACCTTGAGTAGCTAAGAACTGTAATAAAGCTATCGTGTCCTCTTTGCATTCTTGCTGGGTGGGGGCTGCCAGCAGAATGTCGTCTACATAAAGTAAAATCTGACTACCTTTCGGTGGGATAAATCCCGCCAGGTTGCTTGCCATTTCCTGTGCAAATATTGTTGGACTTTCACAATATCCCTGTGGTAATCTTGTGTATGTATACCGCTTTCCCTGAAATGTAAATGCAAACCAATATTGGCTGTCAGGGTGTATCGGTATAGAGAAAAATGCATTACTAATGTCTACCACAGAAAAATATTTTTGCTCTGGCTTTAAATCATTCAGTAAGGTATGCGGATCTGGCACCGTTGGTACCCTGGGTATAACTGCATTATTTACAGCTTGCAAATCTTGGACCATACGCCATTCCCCATTTGCTTTCCTGACAGGAAATAAAGGTGTATTACATGGTGAATCAGGAGATTCTATTACGACTCCTTCCTTAAGTAAGGCTGCTGTTATAGGCTTGATTCCTATATCTGCATCCTTTCTCAAGGGATACTGTCTTTTCTGGGGTCTAAATGCTGACTTTGGCATAATAGTAACTGGTCCTGCTGTTCGTATAAGTCCTACATCTGATTTCTCTGCTGACCAGAGAATGTCTGGTATGCCTTGCAAGGCTTTTTCCTCTTCTTCTAATAAGAGTAACACTCAGCTATTCTCACTAGCCTGTGAGTGCACAACTGGGTGTGTCTGTGTAATCCAATTCAATTTCTGTTTCTGTACTCCTTGTTCGGAGAGCTCTAATTCTGTCTGGTTTTCCCACCTTGTGACTTTTTCACCTGTCTGCCCATTTCAAATTTTTATTCTTAGTTAAGCTAACATGTGGCAATCGATTAGATTTGTAAAGTGCTACAAATTTCTGGGGCAATGAACAGCTTACTAAACTGTTCCCCTCTGCATCCCAGTACAAATTTCACAACACTAGTCTGTTTGCATGGTTCTGAAACAATTCCTGTTCATAATCTTCATCAGGTCCTGGTCTATTACAGTAATATAGAGTACAATGCCACAAATGCTGTTTGTCAGTGTCGAGGGAGGGGGACTTACTGATGGCTACGTTCATCAGTTCTTTGGTTACTGCCCCTGGACCAGTCGTAACTAAGTCCTGGCTGTACCAATAATATGTTTCACCCTGCGGTCGCACTACAAAAGTATCCATTTGTCGCTGTGCTTCCATACCCTGCATGGTTGGAACTACGGCTATGCCAAATATCTGCATTAAGTCTCTACCCAAAAGATTTACTGGGCCTATTGCAGAAACCACAATTTTACTTCTTTGGGTCATTTCTGAAATGGGGTCTGTTATTGCTATGTCATGGGAGAGTGGCTCCCGATACAGCTGTCCATTAGCTGCCTTCACTAGTATATAATCGGGTGATATCTTTCTGCATGTCTAGCATATTCAAGTAATGGCTGTAATCTACTTGTTCGATGATCTACCATGTGCTTTGTAATAAAGCTGCTAATGGGAGTTATGCTACCCTTCAAGAATGCATTCTTTAACTGTTGTTCATATGAGGAATCTTGTGTCTGGTTTTCTAGTATCTGCATTCCGCAGTGATTATTAAAACACTCTAACAGTCTAGCATAATATCTATCAACTGTTTCACCTTCCTGTTGAATGCATTGATTAATGCAAGTCCAATCAGCCCTAGGCTTCCACTTTTCAGAGATTCGGTTTGGCAGACCTTTTACTCTGCCATCCAGTTCTGCATTAGTATGTGGGAGTGGTCTAAGTTGTGCGTCGCGAGGATTCCAGTCGCCACTGATCATGTGCCAATCTGGACCCACAATTTGTCTAACTACTTTTTCTACTTCTTCTCCATTCAGATGGTAACTTAATCTCATACCCTGTAAGTCCTCTAAAAATTTTCTAAAATTCACTTTTGGGTGGGGAATTCCCTCCGTGGCTTTCCGGATATCTTCTGGTGTCCACGGTCTATAAACTAACAGTCGGATCCTGTCCTGCCTGTCCTGCCTGAGGATTTGGTACTTCTATGAGTGGACATATCTGGGGGCAAAGGAGGGGCCGTTGCTATTACCAGGTTATTGTCTTCTTTGTCTAAGAACATTGACTTTGAATTCTTTATTCTCTGTTCCCTGCGATTTGCTTCCTCAAGTCACCTATGCTCCTGAGGGACTCCTAATTGTCTTTGCTTTTTCAGTTGACCTTTCACGTCTATTTTTAATTGTTTAACAAGTTTCATAAGTGCAAGTTTATCTAAATTACCACCAAATTTATACTTATCAACCCATTTTGTGTAATACTTAACACTGTCGGCACACTGTAATTGCATATACTTCGCGTCTTCGGTTAGGGGCGGGTCTCGGGAACTTTTTGTGCACTGATTTCCCATTGCTGTCTTAGCTAAGCTGTAAATTGTTATGTAACCCTTTCTATCACATGGTACCACAAACCTATACCTTTTCACAGTTTTTCTAGAATAACTGCCTACCTATTCTGTTTCCCTGATCTATGACAAAAATAGTAACCCCTTTTTCTGTCCCTGATCTGCACATGCAAATCTACCTGACAAAAAACAGTTCTGCAATTAGTCCCTGATCTTGAAACAGAAATAAGGTAATTCCTCCTTACCTGACCCTCCGTGAGTTGATCCACCGGATCGTTGACTCGTCCTCCAATCCCAGATCAAAAACAATGGCTGGCCTCTTTCGAATGACAATTCAGTCGGAGGTCTTTCAAAACAGAAGAGCCGATTTGGCCACTTCTCAGTACGGATGCACGCCACCGGGCCCAATTCTGCATTGGCCTAGAGCGAGAGGTACTTTCCAGTCCGAAGGACCAAACTGTCAAAGGAAAAATATACTTTAAAAATGATCAAAACACGGTAGGCTCAGGTTAAGGCACTTTAATCTTGCAGCAAGGAGACAAAAACATGCTAATACAGTTTGTCTAACTAGAAACAGGAAATACTTTCATTTTTATACATTCTTAAACTGGTTATGTCCTACCATGCTGACGTAACAGATTACCACCTTTTTCATCATCATCTGCTGACCATCTTTCCCATGAATTTCTGCTGATTTATCAATTTTTATGTGAAACTTCCTGAGGAAAACAACATGGCCTTGATTACTCCCAATTAGATACATGTTATGTTGCCATTCAAGATACTATGGCTAATTCAAGCACAATGCTAGCAGTTCATTTCTCTAATAATCCTTTGTCTACTTTATCTCTAAGTTACTACAGCTGCACAAGTTCCCATCCTTCGAACAGAGCTGTTTGTCTAAAATCATTACATTTATAAAATAAGGCATTGTTCATTCATTCGCTTCTGACCTAGCAGATAAACACCTGCTTCTCAAGTACATTTCCAAAAGGCATAAACATGAATATTGCTGTGCTAGCAATTACTAGGTCAGAGGGCAACTTGCAAGTTTCAGCAAGCATACTGCAGTTTTCAAAAAGCATCTTTCTCAGTCTCATATGAAACTCAATTTGTATAAAATACAGTGTATGAAAAATAGTATGAAAAGTGTATTAAAATAGTTATTAATTAGCATTAAGCATACACACATTAATACATATTTTTCTAACAGTTTTCTTCATAGGTTACTGCTCTTTCTAACCTTTCCACTGCTGTTATTGTTGTTGTTGTGGCTGCCGTTTCCTTTAGGCCTACCTTGTCCTTGTAAACCTGTTTAACTTAGAGGGTTCTCCTCTCTTTCAGCCCCACATTTAGTTAAAATAAAGAAAGGATACCTCCTAATGCTAAAGTACAGCTATCAGTAACAATTAAAAACAGTATTCAAAATAAAACTTTTTAACTTGACATGAAGATTTTAACTTTTCCTACAATAAAAGGATTTTAACTGCCATTAAAGCTAGAAGCTTTTATTTGATCTGTTAGACTGGTTAAGCTGTTATCACAGTTCATCACAGTCACATAGCAGCTACTACATCTTCAGTGTGGCTACTTTGTATATCAGACCAAAAAGGTTGGATACTTTGAAGCCATCATAATACTGGAAACTTTGGAGCCATCATTTTGCTATGGTATAACTGCATTCACAGTGTGAATATCTTGTAAGTGCATTTAATTTAAGTACTGGAAATGTATGCTAGTTTTTTGCTATATATGTTGCACTTTTAAGTTTTATATCATTTAACCACACTACCTATTCTCCAAGAGAACTTTACTTCATTGGCCATTGTTGTACAGCGTTTCATTTTGAATACTGTTTTTACTTGTTACTGATAGCTGTACTTTAACATTAGGAGGTACCCTTTCTTTATTGTATATTTCTTATACCTCTCCTTTGCACATGGCCAACGTTGCTACCACTGAAAATAAAAACCAAGGCTTAAACATTGATTTCCTATGGCATAATAATGCTGAACAAACAGATAAACAAGCAAATCCATTATTACATATGCAATTTGATGGCATTGAATCATCAGACATTCAAGATATCACAAATCACAGCAACTTTGATTATATTTTACAAGAAGTAGAACTTGCAGCATACAAACTAAAAAGATTAACTTGGCAATGTTTTCATTTGGAAGCTTGTTTACACCATCAGGTCATACCCAGAGGAATGCGAGTGAAATGCATGCCAAGCTATGGGAATCAACATCCTGAACTCCTAGCTAAATGGCAAGCAATAAATTTAGAGACCAGCTTCCGATACACAAAGCTAATCATGGATTATTTTAGACCAGAGGAAGACAATCTCGCCCTTCAAATCAAAGTAAAACAAGTAGAACTAGAGAAAATTAATTTGAATACTTATCACACCAATAAATTAGAAACATTACAATTCACTCTCAATGTGTATGAATCAAAAATAAAAGATCAGAAAATAAAAAAACTAAATAGAGACATTAATTATTTCAAACAAGGGTGGATCTTGAGTGGCCCAGGGAGGAAATAAGATCTTCTACAAATCACTTTAACCCTAGAACCAGACATCCTGCATCCATTAGGAATGACACATCTGTGTCTAGAAACCATACTGGGACTGACAAGCAAACATCTGGCACATTGAATACATCTACCAATATTACAGGGACACCTGTGGCCACTACATCAGATAGGATTGTTGAAACATCCTCAGAAACAGGAACCATTCCTAAGAAAGGGAGTACATTTCTCCCCATCACCACACAACTTCCAGTTTTTCTGAATCAAACCAGTTACAAGAACCCACAAACTCACAGTCAAGACAGAAAAAGAACGAAAATACTGAAATAAACAGTTCTATAGTGGTAAATATTTCTCAATATGAATTGACCCAAGCAGAAACTTCTGTTATACAGAAGGGGTTAACTTTCATACCCTCTTTAAGATCCGATCTGAATGAATTTGTTATAGACATAAAGCATTTTGTATGTAATGTGACATTAAGAAATATTTATGGCACAAACACAGAACAAGTTAGAACCTTAAGGAAACCAAGTACATTTGTACCTGTAGCCTATCCTACTGTGGAACTGTTTATGCGGCTGTGTAATAATGCAGTGGAGAAATTAAGAATGGACACACATACTAAACATTACAGAAACATTACGTATGAAGAAAGACAAGCCCTATGCAACTTGCAACAAAATGAGAATGTGGTAATCAAACCAGCAGACAAAGGAGGTACTATAGTGGTTATGGATACTAATTGGTATAAGAAGAAAATGACCACCATGTTACAAGATGAAAAGACATACCATAGAGTTACACCAATCCAGTTAAATCAAACTACACAAAAAGTGTCTTCCTTACTTCAGGATATGTTGACTAAAGGCCAGGTAGATCTGGACCTTTACAATTTTTTGAACTTCACAAAACCCACTGTTCTGAATATTAATGGACTTCCTAAGATTCGTAAGGACCTTCATAACCCTCCACTATGGCCTATAGTAGCAGGACAAGGGTGGGTGACAGAAACAATGTCACTATTTGTGGAGAAAGAATTGAGAACTATTTTAAAATATTTTGATACAGTTCTGCAGGATACTGATGACTTCTTAAGAAAGATAAATCAAACCATGAATAACATTACGGATTATGACCACCTACTTGTGACCACCCTGGATGTGAATAGTTTATTCACTTCCATTCCCAATGAAGCAGGCGTAGAAGCTGTAAGAAAGATCTTAAGCCACAAAAAAACTGTTAATGAAACCAGTAGGATTAGTGCTTTATTAGATTTAATACTGGAAAATAATTATTTTGTGTATGGTACATCAGTCTATTGGCAAAAATGGGGGGTAGCCATGGGCATCCCTTGTGTGAACAGCTACTTGAATTTTGTGCTTGGAGACTGGGAATTGAAGCATGTATTGAACTCAAATAATCCATGGTATGAATGCATCAAATTTTATGGTCGATTTGTGGATGATCTTTTTATTTTATGGGAAGGAACCGTACCACAATTTGAATCATTCTATCAATATCTAAATAGGACTACTACTTTTTTAAGCTTTACAGCAGAACACTCTCATAATCAAGTTGCATTTTTGGATGTGAGTGTTATTCTTAACGAAAACATGCTGGAAACTGAATTACACCGAAAAAATACACGGAAAAATCATTACTTGTTGAAAAGCAGCATGCATCTTAAACATGTCACTAAAAATATTATGCAAAATGAAACACAAAGAATACATAAAAGATGTAGCAAAGATGAGACAAGAGAAAAGGAAATTTTGTTTCTACAACAAAACCTAATAAAGAGAGGCTATAATGAAAATGATCTGAATGTTCAAGAAGTTATCCCAAAGAAAAACAAGACAGAAGACAGAACCACCAGAGTGATGTTAACTTTCAGCACAGACAACACACAAGTTAAATCCATAATAAGGCAGTTTTGGCCAATCCTCACCCAGGATACCAAGCTAAAAGACATTGTAGGTGAAACACCATGCTTTGGCTACAAGAATAAGAAAAATTTAAAGAGGTTACTTTGCACAAAGGATGGGTTTAGCAAACATAAAATTGTTGGACATAAAGGCACGTTCAAGTGTGGCCACTGCACAGCATGCCCACTGATTGACTGTAATAATGAATTTGAACATCCAAGGACAAAGAAGAAATACATTTTTAATGTCAAAGCCACTTGTATAACCCCCAATGTGGTGTACATGGCTACCTGTAAACTATGCCCTGCATTCTATGTAGGAAAAACTAATCAGATGTTTATAAATCGCATTTTGAGACATCAAAGAGACATTATCAATAAAGATCCACATAATGCTTTAGCAACGCATGCTGAAAGAAATGTCAGTCATTCTTTCACTTATAAGGTGATAGAGAATGTATATAGTGGAATAAGGAAAGGCAACATTGAAAATATTACTGAATGCAGGGAGAGTAAGTGGATTGTGAACCTCCGTGCTGATATTGAGCCAGGCTTGAATAACATCATTCCACTGAAACCTATAATAAAAGCTGGAAGACCAACTATCAGCTAACATGGAGGCATGTCTGGCTTAATAATTCATGACTGGTCACACCCCTCAAAAGCAAAAGGTATAGGAAGTGGAATACCCCCAGCTGAGAGGAAAGAGGATTGGTGCGTTTAAACAGCTGATTGACAGTGTGATGATTGAATGATTGTCTCAACAGTAAAGGAAGCAAGCACTATAAAAAGGAACTTTCAGTCCCAATCTCTATGATCTGAAGAAGATACTGAAAGCACGTATCATTTGGAATACATAGGGACTGTTTTATTTTATTCTACATCAAGATTTTAACTTGACATGAAGATTTTTAACTTTTCCTACAATAAAAGGATTTTAACTGCCATTAAAGCTAAAAGCTTTTATTTGATCTGTTAGACTGGTTAAGCTGTTATCACAGTTCATCACAGTCACATAGCAGCTACTACATCTTCAGTGTGGATACTTTGTATATCAGACCAAAAAGATTGGACACTTTGAAGCCATCATAAGACTGGAAACTTTGGAGTCATCATTTTGCTATGGTATAACTGCATTCACAGCATGAATATCTTGTAAGTGCATTTAATTTAAGTACTGGAAATGTATGCAAGTTTTTTGCTATATATATTGCACTTTTAAGTTTTATATCATTTAACCCCACTACCTATTCTCCAAGAGAACTTTACTTCATTGGCCATTGTTGTACAGCATTTCATTTTGAATACA
>NC_056743.1:1441372008-1441402006 GCF_019279795.1 Protopterus annectens | reverse complement strand
TATGGGCACTGTTCATGTAGTACTCATACATGGCAATTGCAGTGGGCAGGGTGAATGGAGCACTCCTGCATATGTGCACACATGCCACATTGCATGGCCTGGGCTTCTGTGTTACTTCCGCAGACACAACACACACCATGCTGTGGAACGTACATCTCACAGGGACACACTGTGGCACTGTTCATGTGATAGCTCCCTTGCTGATAGGGTGACACATAGTCATGGTACCACCACAGCAGCAGTACTGTGTGGACATGCAGTTGACATCCACCTCTGCTGTTCAGTGGACACTACCGTGGGGAGGTGACACTACTGTGTACACTGCACATGTGTTTACACATGGACCTGCCGGACTTCATTGTTGCACACATTGCACCTGCTACAGATCGTTTGGACATGGTTACTTGGTGTTCCTTCCATTTCGGGTGGCTATTCTGCTACTACTCTGTCCCATATGTACAGGCCATACATATCCTGTTAGTGTACATAACACTAGGCCATACCTCCATTATGCATGCTATGCCTGTGATACTGTGTATGATGTCTGTCATATCCACCATGACAGCTTTACATTACACATACTTGACATAGTAACCCCTACTGCGGGGCATACGTGCACGTCGTGCGCACATTACGTATGACATCGACGGTATATGCCCATACACATGTGTGCTGTGACAGTATACATACATGTCCTATCCCCTGCTGTGGCACTTCCTTGTTGGACATCCACTGCCAGCATCGGCGTGGGTGGTGGCATTGTTCTGTGTTATGCCCCCCTGTGGCAGCCCTTGTGTTATCCCGGCTGTGTACATGATGTCCCACTGCTGTGCACACGGTGTCCACAGTCGTTGGTATGGTCAGCGGAATAGCACTACATAACCACCTTTCACCACTCTCTGCTTTATAGACAAGTATCCTTACTTACAAACACCATTCACATACAGTGCAGCTTCGTCATACACATCATGCGTTACACACCAGTACATCTCGTGGGTTCTACATACCTTTCCTGTGTTTCCTTCCATTGTCCGTTGCGAGTATCGCTATAGCGTTGTCTCTCACTCGATCCGTTTTTTATTTGTGGTTCGGTATGAGCATACGGTTTGAATATCCTAGGAGTCATCCTTATATCCATCGTCACCTGCGACATGTGGGTTCATCACACCAATAGCTGTTCCTCGGTGTGTACTTGTGCACATATCACCTGTGCATCTACTCCATTCGTACAGTACGCGTCGTAACTAGGGCATGGTTCATTCCTCGCCTGGGCGTTGGTTATTTGCACTACCTTCATGGAGATGGTCTGTATTGTGTTATGTTATGTGTAACTGCAGCCGCTATGTGTGGCGTCAGGTACATTTCTCAGTGGTGTTAGCCGTGGATTGTGTGTGTTGGGTATGGTATTATGTTCGACATGGGGGTGTCCCTGTCCTGGCGGCATCTGTCGACGGCGTTTTGCATTCGGATGTGTAACATAGCTCTTGTATTCCTTTAAACAACGGATGCAGGTATGCATCCGCTGCTGATAGTGTTTCCCACGCGAGATGTTGCGGTTATGCCGCTGTCATTGACTGCCTGTATGTTTGTGCTGCTATTGCGGCTTGTATCCCTTTGATATGTGCGATGGGGAATATCGGCGGTTGTGGGTGACGGGTGCGGGTTGTGGGCCTTGCATTTCTACATACACGGTATGCTTGTGTGTGTGCTCCATCCCTGCCTGGGGAGCTGGCAGTTACCTGTCTGTTGTTCTGGGAGTGTAGGTTGTGTTGATGTCGTCTGGTGTCGGTATCGCCTGCATGTGTGCTTCCTGCATGTATTCCTCCGTCACATCGGTAGTATATCTGCGGTTGTTCGTACGTGCCGACTATCCCTTGGCATTTTGTCCCGGATACTTACAGTCATTGTGGTCCTGTACTTGGGACGGCCTGTATGCTACCGGTTGCCACCTATTCGGGTGGCGATTGCTTGTTTGACACTCGTAGAACACACAGCGGTGTTTACGGGCCAATACGTAGCCATGATCGGTGCCGGGGTAGCACATGCGTATTTCCGCGGTACATGACTATTGCTGTGTAACGTTGCCGACGTATCGTTTTGCAATTAACATATCGGTGTCATACATACAGTCATGATTTGTACATATGTCCTTTGCATTTCATGTTGGCTATATTCCTGTGGTACATTCTGGGACATTTTCGCTTTGCATCATTTTACGTCACCACGCGCCTAGCCAGGGAGGGGCTCTCAGTACTACTTTGGGGGTACTGCTGTACATACGCCTGTGGTTCCTATACTGTATGCCTACACATGTTATTCCACTCCGCCTGTCACATGGCACCTACATACACATTTTACAGTGGCACAGACATTACACTCGCACAGCGGAACACACGACACCCTCACCGCACACATACAGCCGCTGTCACAGGGACAGTTGCACACAGTACCTGCGTTGCCCGCATCACCGGCGGCGGTGTCTACCTCCACCCTCATATCCTCATAATATTACCCGCACATGTACTGTTACTGTACCGTGGCCTGGCGATCATCCCGACTCGCGATTATGCATTTAGGTAGGTTGACCTTTCCATGGGTGGCGTTTCCTGTTCTGTCAACCCTCCCGGATACTCAGGTTGTCGTTCACTATGTTTCCTATGTACAGATATCGCGTCTTACTTCTCTGTCACCTTGCATCCCTCTGATTCCCTGTCTTACCTGTTGTACTTTATATATGTGTATGTGTACATATATTTCTATGTGTGTAATGATATCTATCTCCATATCTGTGTATGCACATATGTACATGTCTATATGTATACACCTTGCGTCGACCGTGGCAGCATACGGCAACGCCGTCTGCTATAGGACCCGCGTACGGTTAAGGTGTTGGCATTCCATGCTCCACTGGCTGTTGGGTGTGCAGTGTTTGGGTGCTGCCTATGTTGGAGTCACACATGGGACCACCCATACGGTACACATTACGGGTGGCCATGTTTGTGTGCCATCCATTTCACTGTGTGTGCAGGTAGGGAGGTGTCAGTCCATGGGGCCTACGCTGTCAGAGTATGTGCTATACGTTCCCTCTTTGCCAGGGCATAGGCATATTGGGTACGCCTCCGTCTGCCTACTGGGGATGGCACAGTGTGTTCATGGCGCTGAACCCTCTGTGCCTGTGCTTGCCTTGGCAGTTGTGGTGGGCTTTGTGGCCCTTCACCATTATGTCCCTGCAGCAGCTGTTTCCGGAGGATCATATTATGTAGCATGGCACATACTATGAATATGTGGGCACATGTGCCTGGAGAGTACTGCAGGGCTCCACCGGATGTATGCAAGCGCGGAACCGTGATTTCAGCATCCCAAACACACGCTCTATGATTATTCTGGTTTGTGCGTGTGCCTCATTATGGCGTTCTTGCATGTGTGTGTGTGCATTTCTGATGGGTGTCATCATCCACGGCTCCAGTGCATAGCCAGCATCCCCACAAGGTGGCCTTGTGTGATGTCCCCTGGCGAATACCTGATACAGCTGTGAGGCATGCCAGATATGGGAGTCGTGGTAGCTTCCAGGGCTGCCAGCACACACATCCATGATAATGCCCTGCGCATTGCACACGACCTGGCAATTGATGGAGGGGAATCCCTTGCGGTTTATTTAGCGTCTACCCTGCTCCCCAGGTGGTGACTTGATTTGTATGTGCGTACAGTCTATCGCACCCAGTACCTCCGGGTATTGTGTCACACGGTGGAAGTGGCGCATATTGCTAGCCAACTCCTCCTGAGATCTGGGGAAGTTTATATACTCATGGGCATGTCGTAACATGGCATCCAGAAACTGGTGTAGTACCCTGGATGCTGATGCCTGTGAGATGCCCATTATATCCCCGGTTGGCCTTTGGAAGGTACCTGTAGCCAGTATTCACAAGCTTACACATACCTTTGTGTCCACTGGGATGGGCTCCCCTCTGTTGTTTCTTGTTCTCAGGCGTGGCCGGCACAGCTCCGCTATTTGCTGTAACGTGTCCCTGTCCACCCTGTAACGCTCTACTATCTCCAGGTCTTGTAGCCCCTGGTAGGTTACCCTTGGTCTGAACACTCTCCTTCTCCTCTGAGGCCTACGGTAGTTGTCGGCACCCTCCTCCGCAACTCCGTCTGTCTCTGACACATGCTGATGTATCATGGCCACGGTGGCACCGAACATATACATTTTAAAAGTTCCCCGTGTGTTTACACCTAAAGTGCGGCGTTTGGGAATACGCGGCTGTGTGTTGTGTGCATTCACACTTTATACTGTTGTGCTATACACCCGGTGATGTCATTGGGTGTGTCTGTGCGGCCGTATCTGTGGATTATCTTCCGTGTTTTACCGTTGGCACTGCAACGCTGTTGCCTTTGGTGTTACATTACACTTGCCTGCATTGGTTTAGCTTTAGA
The DNA here is from genome assembly GCF_019279795.1 of Protopterus annectens. NCBI lineage: Eukaryota > Metazoa > Chordata > Ceratodontiformes > Protopteridae > Protopterus > Protopterus annectens. Next base: position 1,441,397,572 of record NC_056743.1, on the reverse strand, counting down.
CCTTACCTTACTGTTTCTGCACGTTGTGCATACTATTTCCTGGATTGCATCCTGCAGAGCCCTGTCATGTGTCGTTTCTGGGACATGGCATATCATGCATTTTGTCTGCCGTCGCCATTATGCTACCTCTCTACTTGGCTGTGCTGTATCAGTTCTTCACTCTTTGCATTCTGCTACCTCCCCTACTTTCTTTGCATTCATATGCCTCCCCTATCCCGTTTTGCGGGTTTCTGCATGCAGAGTTGTCAGCTGCCGCCAATTGCCCTTCGTGGGTTGATTGGTGTTGATTGCTCATTACGACTCCAATTACACTGCTTCCGCATTTCCTCATATTCTCCGCATCACCTTCCTGTATCCGTTGTTGTTGACGGGGCGGCCGTCACATGACTGGGTTAGGGGAACATAGTCATCCTCGTGCACATGCATCTCTGCGCGCATTGTGTGCTCTCAGCGCAACTATTTCCCCACACGCCGGTCCTGCTGCTGTGATGTGCATTGTACAGCCCATGTTTGATGAGCTCCAATGTGCTTCCTCCTACAGTGGCACACCCCTCTGCGGTTGACATGTATTCCCTCTGGGCCACTCCTCGGTGTATTACCGCTGCGCCGTTTGGTGCAGCCTTACGCCGGCGGGGGTTTTGCGATTCAGTATTATCTGCCTCATTTGCATGGCATTGACTACTAATTCATAGTTACGGTGCCGAACACTGCCGCCACTCCTTGGCAACCCTTGCGCCGTGGTTGTGGCTTTCCATGCATACTATGGTGTATTGTGGCTGTGAAGCTGATGTGTATTATACTGCTCTTTTATGACATTGTCATATTATTTCATTGTTTTGCACCTTCTGCGGACATGTCCTGGGGTTCTGCTGTAGTTTCTGCGGACATACCATTTATGTCATTATTTACATTTTGTGCATGTTTTCTTTTGACATTCTCGGTGTCTTTCGCCATTGGCATATTGCAACAGTATGATACCTGACGTTGACAGCCTTCCGTTACTCCTATGTCATGTTTGGATATATGTAAACCGTTTTTTTTGGTTTACATTGCCGTGCCCTTATGCTACGCCTGCGCCACTTCGTGGATCGCTGTATGCCTTCATTTGCATGGTGCAACACCGCACATCGGGTGTTTAACATACCTACGCCGGAGGTGGCACAACTCAGGCGCACGCCGGTAGTGCACGTGGGATTGGACCGTACCTGAATCGCTCGGCGGCCATATCTGGCGTTGTAGCGCCTACGCTATGCGTGCGCCTGAATCCCGGGGAACATCTTATTCCCGAATGCTCACTTCTCTAACATTATGCACTATTCTAAATTCCTAGATGACATATACATTTTATGGAATTCAAGTATGGAAAAATTAAATTAATTTATTCAGTTTTTGAACAATAGTAGTGATTTCCTTAAATTTACATATTCTTACAGTCAACAAGGAATTGCATATTTGGATACATACATATATATATATATATATATATATATATATATATATATATATATATATGGAAATGAAGGTTCACTTCATTCCAAAGTATATAGGAAAAATACTTTTTCCAATGATTATCTTGAATATGGTAGCTTCCATCCAAGTAAGTTAAAATATAATATTTACAAAGGGCACTGTATTAGAGCCCTACATATGACGTCAGATTTTAACATATTAGTAGAAGAAATTCAACTTATAACTAACATGTTTCAGGAAAGGGCTACCCAGCAGAAATGATGCATGATGTGGGGCAGTATGTCTTGAAGGAATGGGGCAAAAAATACAAACCACTATTGGGTTCAGACTTTGATACCAATCAGGGACCAAAGTCCTTTAGTAATATTAAATGGGAGATAAACGGGACTGAATTCTATCAGAGATCTTTTATTATGTTATATAGTCCAATTGTTAACAAATGGATTAAAATCTTACATAAGTATTGGTATTTGATTACAGGGGATATTTGTTTATCTGAAATTATGGGTACCAAACCAGGAGTTGTGTATAAAATGGGGAAAAATATAAAAAGTTATTTGGAAGTTATTTGGAACAAGAGAGACTGGGTAATAGGGACATGAACAAAGGAAAGGCTTATTGTACCACAAAATGTGGCTCATGTAATCAATGTAAATATATAATAGACAAAAATGAAGTGGTGATTCACAATATATTTAAACCCACTATCAAATTTGTGAAAGGGAATTGTAATACAAAAATGGTAGTCTATTTAGCTCTATGTAATGAATGTGCATGCTACTATGTGGGGAAGACAGAGAGATGTCTCAAATAATGCATATATGAACATATGTATAATATTAGGAGGAAAGACCCCACAAATGCCTTATATAGGCATATAGAATCGAAAGGGCATTCACAGGGATTTAAATTTGCTATTATAGAGACTATCAAGAATCACCTCCTGGACTTAATGACTTTATTTCTTGTAAGCCTATATTAGGTATGAAATAGCACATATCTCTATGTTTTTTTTTATACACACATACACCAATGGGTACCTCTAGGTATATATATATATATATATATATATATATATATATATATATATATATATATATATATATATATAAAAATATATATTTTCTTATATACTTAGTATTTTTTCATACTTAGTATTTTTTTATATATTTATATTTTTTACACTCATATAGTAATGGGTATACACACCATCATGGTTAGATTTTCCATTGAGATGTTGTAGGTTGTATTTATACAGTTAGTAAAAAGTTCTTTTTTAAGTATAGTCATCATTTGATAGTTATTTGATACATTTTCAATAATAGATAGTTTTATGTTACAAGTACCAGCATATTGAGCATAAATATGCTTTTGTATTTTTAAAAAAAATTTTATCACATTTTTTATATTTTCATACTATTGGATTTGGCTGCTGTTTTGTGCTGTGTTGCACACACTTTCCTTGAGGTGACTGGACACTTATTGGTGACTCCGTGGCATCAAGTATTGTTTCACACTTTGATATTAGCCAAAAGTGCTCTTCACAGCACCCGCAATGTGCCCAGTAATGACTCCTTCTGCAATTTGTACGGTGTTACGTGAATTGGTAACATATCTAAATACGGTTGTAAATTCTTTTTTATAAGACCAGTTGCTCCTGCTACTACTGGAACTGTCTGGGCATCTTTCTTCCACATGGCTCTCATGTCTTCCTGCAGATCAAGATATGTTATGACTTTGCGTCTCTCTGTATGCAAGACACTGTAATCAATGGGTTTGGTGATTTCAATGATCAATGCTACTTTTGTCTGCTTTTCTTGGACCACTATATCCGTTTTTTTTCTTCTGTTTTCTTCTTGTTTTCTTCTACATAGGTTGTCTGACGATTCTCTAGTACTTTTTGATAACCCCAAACATTCCCAGAGGTAGTCTCTAAATGCCCTATATACCTGAATAAGATCTCCTCTTAGATATCTATAAGAGGCACTGTACAAGTTCAGATATTTTAGTCTTTTGTAATAACTTAAATTTTTACATCCATGGATGCCCTTGGTATATTTCCACTATACTTTTTCCAGTTTACTCATGCTTGTTTTCCTATGGGGTTTCCATATTGTTTTCCATATTTAAGTTTGTGTCTAATATAACTAACAAACAATAACTTCATCATTTTAGATTTCCTAGACTTTATAAATCTTTTTATACAACCTATAGTTCTGTAACTATCATTAGCCAATTGGCTGATATGATTAGAAAAAGTCATAGCTGGATCTACCCATACACCCAGGTCCTTAAACGAGTCTACAGTTTCAATCAATGTGCTCTGTATTAAATATTCACTTTTCAATTTATGTCTCCCAAATCTCATGTGCTTAGTTTTTGATGTACTTATCAGCATATTATTCGCTTGTGCCCAAATAGTCAATTTAGTCAAGTTATTTTGCAGACATGTCTTATCTGTAATACATGTAATCAGTTTACCCAATTTCAGGTCATCTGCATATAAACTGTGTAATACCTCAGATGAAAAACTTAGGTCTGAAAGATAAAATCTAAACAAGTAAGGGCCTAGAACAGAGCCCTGTGGGACACCCTGCCTGTAACCAAGAATTTCACCTGTCCAGTTGCTGTATGATACTTGCCATAGGCCATGCAGCTATCCATCTTATCAAGAGTACATCAATACCTAGTTGTTCTAATTTATTGAGCGGTGATCTGTGTATGACCCTGTCAAATGCTGACATTAAATCTATATAAATTGCATTACAGCACCATTTTGCATTCATAGCTGTTATGATATTGTTATAAAACATCATATTACAGGTGGTAATATATACATTTTCAACATATGCATGTTGATATAAGGTTTCAAGTACAAACCTATCCAATTCTGATAATAACATATCCGATATTACCTTCTCCATTATTTTTCTACAACATGAAAGTAGACTTAAGGGTCTATATGACTCTGGGTTTGTCCTACTCCCCTTTCTCTTAAAGACAGGTTTAATAAGTGCTTGCCTCCAATCTCGAGGAATCTCCCCATATTTATTTGACTTGGTGAATAATAAATATAATGGTACTGTAAATTCTTGCTAAAGTTTTCTCAGGTCATTGTTGCTAATTCTGTCTCCTTCCTGTGCTTTGTTTGGATCCAGTTTGCACAGTTCTTTTTCAATGTAATCAAATTTGATTCCAATATCTGAGGTTATCTGGATGTCAGTAGGACAACTTATCATCTCTTTTGTGGAGCCAAACTGTTTTGCATAAGATTTTGCAAATATATCTATGATCTGTTGTGTCTGAGAATAAATTTTAGAATCTGCACACAGTTTATCAGTTTGTATGTCTTTACTCCTTCTACATCTTATGTATCTATAAAAAGGTTTCCTATTATGCTCAATGTCTTTATATAAATTTTCTTCAAGTTTTTTCTTGATCTTGTCTCACACTATGCTTAATCTGTTTGTCCAGGTTGTTTATTCAAAGTTGTGTTTCGACCTGTCTTCCATTTCTTATATTTTTTTTGTCTCACATTTATCTGGTATCTTGTTCTTATGGAAATATATCCTCCAATGTTGTTTGCCTAGATCCTGATGCTAAACATTTTTTTTTTATTTTTTGTACTCAAACAATTTCTCTTTCAAAATGTCCACCTTCCATCTGCAGTTTTACCACTGAACACCTCACTCCAGTTAGTTTTACACAGTAACTGTTGCTTCCATATAGTCTGTAATTAACCTTTTGCGCATTGGTATAGAATTGAGTTTGGCAGAATTATCTAGTGACAAATTAACATCTATAACCCCAAGATAACTGCACATAAATAGTGGAAAACCTTGACTTGGAGTAACAGTTGTTTCTTTAGGAACACAAAGAATGTCTAGTATATTCTGTCCCCTGGTAGTTGTTTTTACAATATGAAGCAATTGTTGCTCCTGAATATACGCTGTGAATAATTTCCTTACTAATGTTGTTGAATCAATATTATTCCGGTCTGTTTATGGTAAATTTAAGTCACCAGCCAATATTATTCTTCCCTTCTGTGTTTCATGCAAGAAGTGTATGAATTCCTTTAGGCCATCTGCACTTGAAGATGGTGGTCTATACTCTCCATCAACTGTTATGTGTCCCAGGGTTGTCTTTATTGTCACAGTTACACAGACTATAGTATTGGTGTTATCATTGAACATGTAATAATCACTGGTCTCATAACTATCTTTAATCCCTATCATAACACCTCCACCTGATTTTTTGTTAGAATGTCTGTTACAGTAAAAACATTTACACCCTAACAGAACTGGTTTCCAGTCATTGTTCTTTAACCATGTTTCATAAGCAATAACAACATCAATCTTGTGGGAACGTAGCAAATTTTCCAATAAAACAGTGCATTATTAATGTTCCTAGCATTAACAACCATCAGAGATATATGAAATGTTACTATCTGTGAATTGTTAAAGTTTTGACCTGGCAAAAATCCTGCCTAGTGTTTGTCAAATACTGTAAAATATCTGCTGCAAAAATTATCTTCCCTGGTCTTGATAAATGCATGCCATCCTGTCTGAACACATGTGCCCAAAACTAGGCTTGGATGATCTGCACACTTCCATTTTTTTAAAACAGGACATTTATTCCAAGTAGTTATTTACCCCAAAAATCTTTTCATTCACAATGACCTGACTATCCTTTCTGTAGGTGATTTGTGAAAGATACATCCTAACACCAGTACAAGCTACACTATCTAAGAGGGCTGTTAGATCCATAACAGAGAGTCCTTGCAGATGAGATCATTGAATAATAACAGATTTCTTCTTCTTTACACTAAGGTGTTCCAAGACTTGTCTCACATCTTCTATTTTTGCTCCTGGCAAGCATAACACTACTCGATGTTCATTATCATCTCTGCAAATATAAGTATCAGTTACTCAAATAATTGAATCTCCAATCACCAGAATATCTTTTCTGACCACCTCTGAAGAATCTTCAACTTCTAATACAGTTACATCTGCTCTATCAATTGTTACAAAGGATAGATCTTCATCATCATTACTCTTATTAATCTCTAATTTCTCATCCAGCTGGCATTGTAAATCCACATCTTGAGCCACGTAGTCAACATATGTCTTTCTCTTCTTTTTTCTTACAGTAATGTTCTTAAGTCCTTCCACATTTAATTTTGATTTCTTCCTTTTCACCTGCCCCTTGCCTCTTTTTTCTACCTTCTTTTGGAAAAATTATGCCTTTTTCTGTAGACTGAAGGTTTTCTGATAGAAAAATGTTATCATTCGCTGTAACCTGTGTGTTGCATAATAAAGAAGTATCCTTTTTAGTACATATTTTCTTTACTTTACAGACATTAATCAGTTTCTTTTTCTTCCTTGTTATTTGTTGTGAACTTCTTAATTTCTTTATTTGTTTCCTTTTAAACAGTCTGGAGCTTCAGATTGCTGAATACTTGCAGCCAGAATTCCAAAGTTGTCAGGGGCATCATCTTGTTTCTTAGGGGTTGAATGATCTTTATAGTCAATAGATGCATCATTTCCTAAATGTGTTCTATTTGCTCTTTGCCTAACATTATTTATCTCACCAGTCCAGTCATTAATATATGTAACAACAGTTCTCTAAATCTTTCCAATTGCACAAGTGCAATCATCATCATTAAGTCTAGATTTACTTCTATGATAAGCAAACCATCCAACTTCTGAAACGAGGAACACAGATCCCCAGTCTTATCAGCTATTAACTTTAAGTATGCATAGCATTTATTATACTGTCCAAGATATTTGTGCATTAGCAAATCATTAATTGCATACTCATTTAAGGAAAACATTCAGCTTCAAAGGAATAAAATATTGTAAAAGGAAAGAATAATCAAAATCAGTAACAATAGAATTCAAAGAGAAGTTAAATCAACTTCTATGACAAAAATCACACAAGCAATATACAACTAAATACTAAAGTAAGAACAGTAAAGCTGTTCTGACTGTACAAGTTCTGCAGGCCAGACAAAAGCTGTAACTCTCTCTCTTCTTTCAACCACCACACCCATATTCCATTCAACCACCACACCCATACTCCCCATCCTACCTACCTAAACTCACACCCACAACCAGCCTCTCACTACAGCCACCTCTATTATATTCCAAACACCTAATTGCACATAGCCAAGCAATCCCTACCATTCAACATGCATATAACACTAGGATATTTCTTACTATCTCTCTCAGCACTGGCCTACATCACATCCACACATTCAAACATACCACTAGACTACAATTCATACCACACAACACATAGTTCCCCACCTACTAAAACACATATTAACTTCACTATTAGCTCTACAATATTCAAGGATCATACTATACTACACTTACCTAAGATGTACATATCTAGCATTTACAATAGAAAAACATCTGTTTCACTCAACATTGACATTGCTCTAACTCTAAAAATCATCATGTTCATCACCAAGAGACTACTTACCTCAGGTGACATACATCCAAACCCAGGCCTTTCTAAAACCACAGCCTCATCCAAGCTGGTGTCTGACCTATTAATCCTTAACGTCAACACCAAAAGCATATCCAATAAACTACCAGACCTTCATGCATTCATCACCCTTTATTCTCCTGACATACTCACCATTACAGAAACATGGTTAAAACCCAGTACCCACAATGGAGAAATCCTCCCCCAGGTTATAACATCTTATGACTCGACAGAACAGGTAAAAAGGGTGGTGGGTTAGCTATCCTCTATAAAAATACACTAAATGCCCAACCTCTACAAACCCCAATACATAGGTATCTTCCACAATGCAGAGACTATAGGCTCTGTCCTACACATAAACAGCAATAAAAAAAACAATATTCTTTGTTGCTACATCCCCCCAGGTAATAACTCCCCCATAATTGAGGAAATCTTAGAATGGGCTAGCAATAACCTTCCACAAGAAACTATCCTACTGGGTGACCTTAATACTGACTAGGCAGCCTATAACTCCACAAACCCCTCCAACCATATCATGCTTTTTGGATTTTCACAGCTCATCCAGGACCCCACCAGAATAGACAAAAAAGTCCCAAAAGCAGTCTATCCTTGACTGGACACTAGTTAATTACTCCAAACACAATTACCAAACAGGCTGTCTACCAGATAGTCTAAGTGACCATATTCCTACGTTTCTCCAACGAAAACGTACCAACATACCTAAGCCTACAGTCTTCAGACAAATTAGGGATGACTGCAACCTAAACCCCCAAGACTTAAACACCATTCTAAAACAATGTAATTGGGTGTCACTAAGAACCCTAGGACTAGACCAGGCAGTTGACTATTTCAATTGCATATTTACCAATGTCCTTGATAGCCTAGCACCAATCAGGAAAGTCAAAGTTAAAACTAGCTATGCACCATGGCTGAGCAGGGATACAAGAGCCCTTCTTATGTCCAGAGATAAAGCCTGGAAAGACTGGAAGAGGGATAATACCACCCCATCTAGACAAAGATACCAACAACTCAGAAACCAAACAAAAAGACAAATCAAACTCAGCAAACAAAACTATTTCCTCAGTCTCCAAAATATACACTCAAAAAATCCTCAAAAATTCTGGCAGTCCATAAACTCCCTACTAAATCCAGGCAAAACTACTACTCCAGCCCCAAACTCTAACAATAATGATACAAGCATAGCCTCACAATTCAATCACCATTTCACTGAATCCATTCTGAAACTAGCCACCCAACTATCGAAAGGCAACACTAGACATACCTCACCAAAAGGTATAAATAACCACCCATCCCTTACCTTCTCTTCCATCCCCACCCACACAATAAAAAAAACTCCTCCTCAAATTGAAACCTACCACCCTGGCATTAGACAACTTACCTACTAACTTTCTAAGACTAGCCGCTGAGTCCATCTCTTACCCCATTTCAATCCTTATTAACTGATCGATACAAGAAGCATATGTCCCTCATCTATGGGAAACTTCTTATATCATTCCCAAGCAAATAAAACAAAACAACTTAAACAACCAAAATGGTGACTAATGAAATAAGCCACCATCCAGCAAGATGTAAAACAAGAATTTATTACTGTTAAGCAACACACTTTTGTCTGCTTTTCTTCCTGTGTAAATCACAAAACTTCTTCAGACAAATTGTTCACAAGTGTCAGTGCTTATAAATAACTAATAATTAAACAATTAAGAACAATTCAATTAAATAATTAAAAAGGCAATTCAGTAAGTAAGTAACACATATGTAAATACATAGAAGCATAAATACACAAATACACATGTTTAACTAGAACTTCTCCAAAAAGAATTGCCCTATTTTAAAAACTAGTATTTTTAATAAAGATGTTAAAAATGTTAAAAACCTATGGCCAGTGTTAAATAAACTTGTGTAAATACCATAAACAGCACTAATAACAATGTCGGACGATATTATCTAGCTAGAGTCTTTAGCCTCAAAATACACTTAATAGATAAAGAGTCATTTAAGCCAGGAAAACTACTTGCATCCAAACGAAGTTGACAAAATAATTCTAACTTTTCTAATAGCAATGAAGATTGGCCCCCTCTAACGTTCATTGGTACCATGTCTATCCCTTTAAAACTGAACTCATGTTGGGGACAGATGCCTATATGGTCTATCTCTTTAAAACTGAACTCATGTTGGGGACAGATGCCTATATGTTTAGCCAAGGCGTTCTCACATTTATTTTTATTTATACAATACTGGTGTTCGTACACACGTTCCCGTAACCTCCTGTCGGTTTTCCCGACATAGAATGCGGAGCAATGGTTGCACTTAGCAAGGAAAACTACCCCTCTAGTTTGGCAATCAATTTTATAGTTAATGTCAAATTTAGTGCTTCCCACAACAAAGGAAGATCCCGTGGTCATAAACCTACAAAACTTACACATGTTACATTTAAACATACCCTTTCTTGTTAAAAATGGTTTATTGTCTCCTTCCAAAATACCTTTTAGGTTCATACCTCTTCTAAATACGATTCTAGGTTGGGTCAACAGGCTTTCTCTTAATGTATTCTCATTAATGAGAAAGCGTCAGTTTTTTAATATTATAGCTTTAATATTACTGGCATCAACACTAAATGTACAAATTAAGTTCTGTTCTACCGGTAGATCTTCCTGTGTGGGAGCCATAAGTGAGCCAGCGCGACCTAAGTTTAAAATTGGTGTATAAAACCCAGTATCCCTCTTAAATTGGACTTCATACATCACCTCCGAAACCATCCAAAGTGGGTACCCTCTTTTAATAAACATGTCCTTTAGTAAATCACATTCCAGCAGAAAGTCATCGCTTCTGGTAACCATTCGGGCCACTCTGACTAATTGTCCTTTCACAACTGATTTCTTCTGTGACAAGGGATGGCAACTCAAATAATGCAGAAAGGCATTTGAATAAGTCTCTTTCCTAAAAATTCTGGAGACATAACAGTCTTTACTATAATCTTTAAAAAGTTCCGCATCGAGTTATGCTATCGTTTCAGTGCAAAAGGAGGATGTGAACCAAAGAAATGTGGTGGTAGAATTAGAATATGATAATAAATCTTCTGCCTGAGAAAAATCTCCCTCAAACAAAATAAATATATCATCCAAAAAGCGTGTATAAAAATGAATGCCTTTGGACATATCAATAGTATTATTAGATAATACAAATTGATTCTCCCAATGTGCCATTACTAGGTTGGCGAAGCTGGCCCCACAAGGTGAACCCATTGCTACGCCAACCTTTTGGAGATAATACTTGTTATTGAAAGTCACGAAATTTCAAGATAAAATAATATGAAGTAATTCGCCCACCAAGGCCAGTTCTTCATGTGTGGCCCCATTTTTCTGCATGGTTGCCAAGGCCCATTCCATGCCTTCAGTATGGGGTATGGAAGAATAAAGGTCTTTAACATCCACTGTTAGAAAATTTGTTTTACGACAAAAGGTTAAAATATTGATTTTGTCCAAAAAGGACCAAGAATCCTTACAAATCTGACTTTATGACAGTAAATATTTTTTCATATAAAAGTCAGCAATCTTTGCACAAACATACGTTATGCTATTTCTTGCATCCACTAAAGGTCGCATCGGGGAGTCCTGTAGATTCTTGTGGATTTTTGGAATGCCAAAAAATATCGGTGTCCTTGGGGCTGGCATGCTAAGATAATTGTACATATGAGCATCAATTCAAGCTTCAATAAACATGTCATTGATATATGAGTTGATTCTATTGTATGCAGTATTCATCTCATTTCTGGATACTTCTTCATAAGAATCTGTTATAATAATCCTGGTCATTCTATCCACATAGTCCTCCTTACTCATAATGACAAGCCTCACCCTTTGTCAGGTTGCATGATCCAAACCGGGACCTCCTGTAAGGATTTACTATGCTTAAATCCTTACAGGAGGCCCCAGTTAGGATCATGCAATCTGACAAAGGGTGAGGCTTGGTCATTATGAGTAAGGAGGACTATGTGGATAGAATGACCAGGATTATTATAACAGATTCTTATGAATAAATATCCAGAAATGAGATGAATACTGCATACAATAGGATCAACTCATATATCAATGACATGTTTATTGAAGCTCGAATTGATGCTCATATGTACAATTATCTTAGCATGCCAGCCCCAAGGACACCGTTTTTGCATTCCAAAAATCCACAAGAATCTACAGGACCCCCTGATGCGTCCCTTAGTGGATGTAAGAAATAGCATAATGTATGCTTGTGCAAAGGTTGCTGACTTTTATATGAAAAAATATTTACTGTCAGAAAGTCAGATTTGTAAGGATTCTTCATCCTTTTTGGACAAAATCAATAGTTTAACCTTTTGTAGTAAAAGGAATTTTCTAACAGTGGATGTTAAAGACCTTTATTCTTCCACACCCCATATTGAAGGCATGGAATGGGCCTTGGCAACCATGCAGAAAAATGGGGCCACACATGAAGAACTGGACTTGGTGGGCAAATTACTTGATATTATTTTATCTTGCAATTTCATGACTTTCAATAACAAGTATTATCTCCAAAAGGTTGGCGTAGTGATGGGGTCACCTTGTGGGGCCAGCTTCACCAACCTAGTAATGGCACATTGGGAGAATCAATTTGTATTATCTAATAATACTATTGATATGTCCAAAGGCATTCATTTTTATACACGCTTTTTGGATGATATATTTATTTTGTTTGAGGGAGATTTTTCTCAGGCAGAAGATTTATTATCATATTCTAATTCTACCACCACATCTCTTTGGTTCACATCCTCCTTTTGCACTGAAACGATAGCATAACTCGATGTGGAACTTTTTAAAGATTATAGTAAAGGCTGTTATGTCTCCAGAATTTTCAGGAAAGAGACTTACTCAAATGCCTTTCTCCATTATTTGAGTTGCCATCCCTTGTCACAGAAGAAATCAGTTGTGAAAGGACAATTAGTCAGAGCGGCCCGAATGGTTACCAGAAGCGATGACTTTCTGCTGGAATGTGATTTACTAAAGGACATGTTTATTAAAAGAGGGTACCCACTTTGAAAGGTTTCGGAGGTGATGTATGAAGTCCAATTTAAGAGGGATACTGGGTTTTATACACCAATTTTAAACTTAGGTCGCGCTGGCTCACTTATGGCTCCCACACAGGAAGATCTACCGGTAGAATAGAACTTAATTTGTACATTTAGTGTTGATGCCAGTAATATTAAAGCTATAATATTAAAAAACTGGCACTTTCTCATTAATGAGAATACATTAAGAGAAATCCTGTTGACACAACCTAGAATCGTATTTAGAAGAGGTATGAACCTAAAAGGTATTTTGGAAGGAGACAATAAACCATTTTTGACAAGGAAAGGTATGTTTAAATGTAACGTGTACGTTTTGTAGGTTTATGACCATGGGATCTTCCTTTGTTATGGAAAGCACTAAATTTGACATTAACTATAAAACTGATTGCCAAACTAGAGGGGTAGTTTACCTAGCTAAGTGCAACCATTGCCCCACATTCTATGTCAGGAAAACTGACAGGAGGTTACAGGAATGTATGTACAAACACCAGTATTGTATAAATAAAAATAAATGTGAGAACGCCTTGGCTAAACATATAGGCATTTGTCCCCAACATGAGTTCAGTATTAAAGGGATAGACCATATAGGCATCTATCCCCAACATGAGTTCAGTTTTAAAGGGATAGCCATGGTAACAACAAATGTAAGAGGGGGCCCATTTTCATTGCTATTAGAATAGTTAGAATTATTTTGTCAACTTCGTTTGGATGCAAGTAGTTTTCCTGGCTTAAATGACTCTTTATCTATTAAGTGTATTTTGAGGCTTAAGAGTCTATCTAGATAATATCGTCCGACATTGTTATTAGTGCTGTTTATGGTATTTACACAAGTTTATTAAACATTGGCCATAGATTTTTAACATTTTTAACATCTTTATTAAAAATACTAGTTTTTAAAATAAGGCAATCCTTTTGGGAGAAGTGCTAGTTGAACATGTGTATTTGTGTATTTATGCTTCTATGTATTTACGTATGTGTTACTTACTTACTGAATTGTCTTTTTAATTATTTAATTGCATTGTTCTTAATTGTTTAACTATTAGTTATTTATAAGCGCTAACACTTGAGAACAATTTGTCTGAAGAAGTTTTGTGATTTACACAGGACAAAAAGCAAAGAAAAGTGTGTTGCTTAACAGTAATAAATTCTTGTTTTACATCTTGCTGGATGGTGGCTTGTTTCGTTAGTCACCTTTTTAGTTGTTTATATCATTTCCATCCATAAGGGTGGCAACTCCTATGACTTCTCAAACTATCGTCCTGTAGCTATACTATTCCCACTAGCAAAACCTCTTGAAAAATGTATTCATTATCAAGTATTGCAGTTCCTTAACTCACATAAACTTCTATCTACCACACAACATGGATTTCACCCTTACCACAGCACAGCTACTGCCCTTCTCTCTTTTACAAACCTGGTTAATCAACATAGAAATGCTAACAACTATGTATTTGCCATTTTCTTGGAGCTGTCAAAAGCTTTCAATATGGTCTCTCACCCTTTACTGCTAGAGCCTATTAATTCTCTATCCTTCACTTCATCTACTGTAGCCTGGTTCAGGAATTATCTCTCTGACAGGTAGTAAGCTGTCCAATGGCAAGGCACTTTATCTACATAACTTCCCACCTCTACAGGCATACCACAAGGCTCTATACTAGGTCCACTACTATTCTCCATATTTACTAATAATCTGCACACCTCCTCCAAACAAGGCACACTTATCCACTATGCAGATGATTTAACTGTCATCTGCTCAGCCCCATCTCTTACAGTTCTACAACAACTCACCCAGGAAGCATTCAACTCTGTGGAGAATTGGATTACCGATATCCAACTTATCCTAAACCCTAACAAGACTAAACTGCTAATCTTCACCCCCAATAAATCTATACCAAGCCCTCCTTCCTTTATCATAACCTCTAACAATAGTACCTCCATTACCCCTACTGCTCATACTAAGCTTCTATTCAGTCGCATACCGTCTGCTCAGAGGTGATCTGTGCCTGACATACAAGGCCATGTCCAACCCGGAATTAATGGACATGCTCCACCTCAAAAAATCCAAATCCACCAGAGCCACGAGAGCAAGAGACTTAAACCTCAACACGGATATAAATAGGACGTGCTGGAGGGACAGATTCATCACCCAGAGACTCCCTACACTATGGAACAGAATCCCAGTCCATGTGAGGCAGAGCCCCTCTGTTCAAGAGAAATCTTGACGAGTGGATGGGAGATCGTAAGTTTACCCCGGGAATCATCTCTGTATCACTGCTGGACAGAGGCACAGCAAACTAATGGGTATAGTATTCTCATCCTAAGGGGTGGTGAAAGCCACACACACTCTGGCTAGACTTATAAATGCCCTAGGGCAGATAGCCTAGTATGAACCTATGAACCTATGAACCTATGAAATAGACAAAAACTATTATTTGATGTCCATATCGTTCAAACAAAAAGGTGAACAAAAATGGGTACTCTTTACAGACACATAAAGTTTCTCTCAAATCTGGCAAGAATCACCCTCGCCCAAACTTATCTACTATCCACACTAATGTACGCAGCCCCAGTTCTCACTATAACCAGAAAGAGTGATCTTGTGAAACTTGAATCATGCTATAACAAAATAGCCAAATTTGCCAATAACTCTACCCTTAGAACCCATCACTGTCAAACTCTAAGAAACCTACAATGACTAGAACTTCCACAACTACTCAGTTACCACCAACTGGTCACTTCTTATAACATACTGAGATACCCTGAAAAAACTCCAGCCCTGAATCAACTCCTCCCACACTACAAAACAAATAGTCACTTATGCTCTACTGACAAAACACTGCTAAGTATATCTAAAGCTAGCAATAATGCAGGGATGGCTCTATACTCTCATACAACCGCTAAAACCTGGAACAACCTCCTCTCCTTAATTACCTCTGCATCCTGTACCCCACTTTTCAAAAAGTTATTGAAAGCACATCTTACAAATTCCTGGCTATGTCCTTGCATTACCTAAGTGCTCAGTCATCCCCTCCTCCCTCACCTTCTAATCACTTTCTTCCTACTAATAGGGAACTAAAGCTTCCACCCCTAGTCTTACCCTTCCTCCAGCTTACCCTCTTCATTACGAGACATACAATACTAACTGTATTCTTCTTCTTTTTTCTCTTTTTGTCTTGCCTCTTGTTTTTTCTTACTGTTTACTTGTACATATGAAAGTATTTACTTGTCTGTTGATATGAGAGTTTGGTCTCTAATGTAACATATGTTATTTGTTTGATACTCCTATATTTGATATTGATTTTCAAACTGTTGTACAAATAATTCTGGAGCTTTTCTCCCCGGGCTTCCACTGTAAATGGACCTTGTCCAGTCAGACTATCCCGGTTAACAAATGTAAAATAAATAAAATAAAAAAAAAATCCTTTATGTTACAATCAAATGCATGCAGTAGCTTCTGCTCAGTATTGCTCACAGTCACACTTCTTTTTAAAAGTAAAGATCATAAATCAAAAACCAAGGTAGGACTGTTTAGATACACTCTGGATTTTCCTCTCTGAAGTCTGTGTGAATTTATAGCTGTCTATGCACCTTAGGATGGCTAGAGCTTGCCTGTCTAAAACCTATCCCTTTCTAATAATAAACAGTGAAATTAAAGGTAAAACAACAAAATATGAATCAAAGTAAATCTTTTTTAACACTGTTTTTACTGTGTTGAATAAAACATTTGATTAACTACGTTCAGAGATTTATTACAGGCTTTAGAAGGTTACGCAAATGGAATTTAGTGTTTCTGTGTTTTTGATCCACCCAACCACTCCATGCTTGATTCTAAATCTTGTTAACCAGCTATGCCTTCCTACCTACAAACAGTGAAAATCAGTGATAAATAAAATATAAATTCAAATAAAACTTTTCTTACCAGTCAACTCCATAGCAAATCACAAACCAGGGTAGGATTTTTTAGATATGCTCTGATATCTTCTTGTTTTTTGACTAGAACTTCATCAGAGATCTCTGATGAAGTCATGGTCAAACAAGAAAAAGCATTTAGATCAATAAAATTTTCTTTGTTTTTCATCATTGGTGTTTTTTTACACTCAATTAAATTAACAGCTACTCACAGGAGTTATTTTATATTTCATTTGATATCGCCTGGCTTCTTGTGCTTTTTGGGGCAGCAGTGTGGTTCCAAGATGGCTTACATCTTGATTGTCTTTGCAGTTCCTGGTTAACTGTGCATTAAAAATAAAGAAATATACATTTGTCTCCCATAGTAAAGTATATCATTAGTGAACTGAGTAAAATGAGTTTAACAAATTGGACTTAAGATTAATTTGCTATCAATTTGAATTATTCCCTGAAAGCAGTACTATTGAAACCTTTTTTAAAACTTTTTATTCAAAATTTTCAACAATCGCAGTAAGTCAAAACAAACAAATTATTAAAACATACCAACTGAAAATTATTTACATTAGTCCATATCAAGGATTTTGTTTAAAATAAATAAATATATCTTTAATATTTTTCAAGTAAATCACTTATTTTTTCCATGCAATATACTGATGTGTAATATTTGGTGTTCCCATCTTAATGGCTAACAATCTTTTTTTTTGCATACACTCGGCTAAATATATAAATTTTGAAAATGATATATTTTTTACATTTCTAATTTAATGTAATCACTTTTCTTGCAAAAACTAAAATCGACAATAAAAGAGACACTTGTGTTCTTGGAATAACTTTCGGAATTGGAGCATTAAAGAATATTAATGAATTCATTATTATACATTTATCCAACCACAACACTTGAGAAAAACTTCTAAACTCATTCCCAAAAGGAGATATTTTACATTCCACCACCATATGTAACCATTCTGCATCAATGTTATCTATATTATCACCACATCTCCAACAATTAATGTTTGATATTTTGCTTATTATTGCAACATTATGAGAGGTTATAAAAGCTCTATGCAAATATTTCCAAGTAAATAATTTCCAATAAAGTGAAGCTGAAGTTTTGCCTATTGATTTAAATAATAATTTTTTAATCACATTAGAAAACTCTTCATTGTTGATTGTTGTAGAGTAACATTTTATTTCTAAAAAGAAACAGTATATTCTTAAAATCCTATATATTTGTGATAAGTATGACCTGTTGTTACTTAAATTACTATTAATGTTAAATAAAAATTCTAATATTTTGGGGACATTTTTCACAACTGAAACTAAGAACACTTTTATTTTATCATTTACAAAATCTTTACAACTTTGCAAACTCAACCAATTGTTCTGTCTTAACTTATATCTAGATAATAAACATTCTGCCTAATATATTTTGCTATCATTTAGGAACAGATGGCAAAATATTAACTACTATCTTTTAAATTTAACATTTTAGTTAAATTATTTGTTATTAAACAATCATTAGTGAATGCTATAGGAAATAATAAGAAAACAAGATTTTTATCTTTATAATTATTATTTAAATATTTCTTAAATGTTGATATAACATACTTAGTCAATGGTATAGAGACACAATTATTTTACTAGTCATACAGTAATCTTTTAAGATTCAATGAAATTTATTAAATACAATTTATACATGTGGATCAACTAGTAATTTATTATTAGTTAGTAATACTTTTTCCTGCATCAATTTCCATTTAGAATTGTATGCAGTATTTAACCATTGAACTCGAATCTGAATACTAGCTGACTTTACATACAAATCAAAATTAGGAAAACCAATATCATCTTCTTCCCAGCTTTGCATATGCCATTCTAATGAAAGCCTGCGTTTATTAGGGAACAATAAAAATTTAAGTAAAATAGAGTTTATGTTCTTAATGAAATATTTTATTTGGGGATAAGATTAAAGACTGAATCTAAAACAAAATTGTAGGCAATATTATCATTTTTATTAACATAAGCCTATTTTCCATAATAAAAAGAGTTTATTACTTCTTGAAATTAGTTGTGTAATTGTGTTAATTATATATGTATAATTTACTAATACTAGCTCTTTACTAATTGAAGTTATAATAACTCTTAGATATTTAATCTGATTATTATCCCAGTTAAAATGACTATACTTTTTTAGATCTGAATTTAATTTTTTGTTAATTAGCAATGTATTGGTTTTGCTATGATTAAATTTCAGTCTAGAATTTTTTTCAAAACATTCCATAGCTTTAATTATATGTTGTAATGATTAATCAATATTGCCAATGGTTGTTAAATCATTTGCAAATAATTGTATTTTGGAAGAGTAGTTCTCATCAATTGAAAGGCCTTTTATATCTTTATTTGATCTAATGTGATTTGAGAAAGGTCCTATACATAATGCAAATAATTGAGATAATGGACATCCTTGCTTTGTACCCTTTAAAATTCTAAATGATTTAGACAGAAAATAACCTATTTTGATAAATGCAGACATGTTGTTATACAGCACTATAATTAGATTAAGTAAAAAACGATAGCAAAGTCAGTCCAAATGGTAAATGCACTTGTACCAAGTAAAAAATAAATTCAGAAGACAGGTAGTAGTGCAAAGGAATGAGTATAATGTGAACGTTTCAGGCTTGATATTTACTCAGGCATCCAGTTCCAAATCCAGGATCTGAAGAAGCTAACCTTAGTGAAAGCGCTTATCTGTGTTCTATTGTTTTTATTTGCCAATAAACGTATTTATATCAACAGATTTGGAACTGGATGCCTGAGTAAATATCAAGCCTGAAACGTTCACATTATACTCGTTCCTTTGCACAACTATAATTAGATTAATAAACTCTACAGAAGAGTTATAGTCTTCAAGAACTTTAAACAAATAATTCCAAATTACTGAATCAACAGTTTTGTCTAAATCTAGACTTATGATTGAAAGTTCTTTTTTTGTTTGCAAAATCTGTTAAAGTATTAAGCCTAATAATGTTGTCATAAACTCTTTTTAATATAAATCCTGTTTGATTATTATTGATAATTCCTGCCAAAATAATATTTACATAAACATGTTATAATCTATATTTAGAAATGAAAAGGTCAATATGAAAAACAAAATTCAGGGTCTTTATCTTGTTTTGTTATAGGAGAAACAATTGAAAATCTCCAAGATGGGGGTACACTTGACATATATTAAATATCATTAATTTTTTCAATATAATCTTTAATATATTATTAGGTAATAATTTATAAAGTTCTGGAATTATTCACTCCAAACCTAGACCCTTATTCATTTTAAGATGTTTAATTTGATCTTTTATTTCCTTAAGTGAAAAAGGTTTATCAATACTATTTCTTTGCTCTTTAGTTAGGTTATAGTTAATGTTTTCTTTCAGAAAGCCTACTTAAACATTACTATTTATCAAATTACTATTGTTATTATTATTATTATTATTATTATTATTATTACTTGCTCATAATGATCCCTAAGGCATTCTAATATATCTGCCAAATCAGTAACTATTTTATTTTTATTACCAAATGTATATGATATCGCCTTAATATGATTTACTTTTTTTGTTTTATTCAATCTAATGGCTAATCTGTGTAAACTTTTAGGATTTACTGAATAGGACTGTAATTTTATTTTTTTAAGTTTATTAAAATCTTATGACCAAGAATATCCACTTATTATTATTTAATATTGTCAATTCTAGATTATTAGCTTTATCATTTGATTTAATTTTTTTAACTTTAAAATATCTATTTTAGATTGTAACTCTTTCAATTTTCTATCCCATTATCTTCTATTACATTCATACCAATTTTTAATTTTACCATTTAAATAGTCTTTTAAAAAATCCCAAAGAATGATTTCAGTAAATTCTCCATTATCATTAAACTCTAAAAAGGACTTAATTTAATTAATAAACCAGTCACCAAAACCCTTCATTTTAATTATATAAGCAGGAAGTCTTTTACATAATATTACATTTTTTGGCTTCAGTGTGAGATTAAAAATAATTATGTTGTGGTCAATCAATGGACAGGAAATAATACATTTTCAGTTGTAGAGTATAAGCTATTAGAAAAAAACATATCTATATTGGTTTAGGTGCCAAATCTAATAGAGTAATGCATATAGTTAAGAGATTTAGATAGTCTTAAATCATGGTTTACTATCAAAATGCTACCCATAAAAAAATCCCAGTAAGAACATTGAAGGAAAGAGCAAAAGTGACAATGTACATCTGGACACAGTGTTGAATCAGCTGAATGAATTCAGCAGTTTTGACATTGTTGCAGAACAGAGCATGTGATTTCCATATAGAAGCACACTTACATGAAACTCCTACACCTTGTATCACATTTTGTAGGGGGAGCAAGACCCCTGTGCCCCCACACCCCCTGCTAACTCTATATTCCAACTCTGAGATTGCACTACAGTGCATAAAGGGATGAATGTCCCAAACCACACTGTACCGCAAATCTCTGTGTAGTACTTCAAGTTCATATCAGTGAATGCAAAGTAGCATTCACTGATAGGAATTTTGAACATGGAATGCTTGGCAACACTGAAATTTGGACATCCTTTTGTTTTTCTATCTGCGGAGCATACACACTCATCTTTTTGACAGTAAACCTTAAATCAAAAATGTTTCTCAAATGAATTGTATTGATAAAGTGATTAAAGTGTTTTTCAAATGATGAGAGTCTAAGTTTTCGATTAGCAGGAATGTCATTCTCTGATAACATGCAATTAAAATCTCCTGCTATAATTACCTCACCTTTCATATAAAAAGTTATAATATCTAAATACTTTTTAGAAACCTCATAGGTGTGTACTAGGCTAATGGCCCTGGAGCCTATACAAGCCTAGCCCATAGAAGTGCCCTCATTGTGCTGCCTAATGTTAGTTCCCAGTGCCTTTATCAAGTAGAGCCACTGGAGTGATGCCCAGGGTATACTTTCTATTACCCATCCACTCATCAAGATTTCTCTTAAAGAGGGCTAGTGAGGTACTCTGCTTGACATGTATGGGAAGTCTATTCCAGAGAATGGGCAGTCTCTGGGTTATGAACTTGTCCCTCCAGCATCTTCTATTGATTGTGGTAATGAGGTTGAGGTCTCTGGAGCATGTGGTGCAGAGGGATTGGGATTTTTTTAGATGTAGCATTTCTAACTGAGCTGGGTCAGACATGGCTTTGCAAGTCAAGCAGAGATCACCTCTAAGTAGGTAATATATATGAGACAGAGAATAGCTATAGTCTTTTGAGTCTGTGCATGTAGGACATGTTTTTAATGCCTAGAATCCTCTTTGTGAGGTACTTCTGTGGCCTCACCAGCTGTTGCAGTTGTCTAGTGAGGTACATGCCAAATGGGGCATTATACTCAATCATTGGTCTAATGAGGGAAGAGTAGAGAGAGATGATGACCTCTTTCTTCCTGGATGCAAAACCCTTGGCAATGAGGTATACCACAAAGAAAGACTTTCTGGCCACAGTGGCAATGTGGTGGTCGAAGGAGAGGTTGCTGTCAACCTGCATCCCCAGATCTCTTATAACACCTTCAGTGTTCAGTGGGCTCCCATCGATGTGGTAATTAGTGGGAATAGAGTTTTTACCAATGGTTGTCCATCTGGGCTGTGATTAATTTTCAGCGGATGCCCAGGGCGAGAATACCCAAGTGCAAAAATGTGAGGTATACTCAAAGAAAGAGCCTATATATACAGAACCATATATACAAAAACAGCTTATAGAGGAATTATGTATAATAAGTCACTGGCAAATTAGACATATTAGGCTAAAACAGGAAAGTTTTCCAGTTATAAACAAGGTAATAAAGTCATCAACAAAATATGTAGAAAATTTAGATGAAAAGCATCTTGAAGGGATAGAGCCCTTTAAATCTTTGTAGGACACTTTGATTCATGTAGATTGAGCCTCTAGTAATTTCATAATTTATTCCTCTGAGCAATCCTTTCATGATGTATCTGTTATCGCATATGTCCTTTTTTATTAATATGGTGTGAATAACATTAGTGAAGGTCACAGAGCATAAAATAGCCTGAGATCAATTGCCTTGGTTTTATGTTCCATAAAATAGTGATGGCTCAGCACAAGTGATTATTGTCTGATGAAGCCAGTGTAAAAGTAGTTATCATAAATAGCATCCCTTACACCATCCTGAAATAAATCAGGAATGTATCTTTTCATTACCTTAGCTCATTACCAGCCAAATTAATTGGTCTTTAGTGCTGAATGTTTTCAAAATGCTCATTTCCTTTTTATATGACGGCAGATATTACTCTCTTCAGGCATACCTTTTAATTTTTTTTTTGCTTAGAATTCTGTTGATATATGCAGCAACATGCATTTTTGAAGATTAGGAAGTATGAAAGTCTAATGATTGTCATTATCGATTAGTGCAGTCTTTAGTGATTTACCAAAAAAATAAAAAACTGTACAAGGGACAGAGCAAGGATATGAGGCAACAATTCAGAGACATTCTGCAGAACTGGGGACATCTGAGAGTTATGTCTTCAGGGATTACTGTCAATACTTCATGAAATATAAAAAAACACATATAAGGGGCCAGATACAGGAAGCCTCTGTGTAAGAGTTATAACTCTTACACAGAGGCTGCAGTTAAACGGTGTGATGTCAGCATGTCATGCATATGCATGAGGTGCATGAGGCATGCTGAATCACACTGTAACTCTTACACGGTCCGTGTAAGAGAGTAGGGGGCGTGTCCGTAGGCTAAGCCCTGCATGCGGACACGCCCCCGTAAGTGTAGAATGGCTGAAAGTAAACGGCCACGAGAGAGGCCATGGAAATGTAAATAAACACACTACACAACACATTCCCCCACAGACCATCAGTGTACAAAGTGAACAGAGGCTATAAAATGAAAATAAAAACTGTTTTATTTTTTTTAACCCCCGTAAATGTGTGCTACTGTGTGCGCTTGTGTGCGTGGGTGTGCTACTAGCGCAACTGCAGTTAGCAATCAGTGAAAAGGATATGAGAACTAAATATGCAAAGTAAGCCAAGAAGAAATAGCTTAGTGGTAGAGTTGCCGGCTTAAGAGTAGGCAGGCAGGGTTCGAGCCCACACAACAACCTTTTTCTTTTTTTGTAAATAAGCACTAAAAAAGCCCCTGACAGTATTGTCCAAATGTAAAAGTATACCCTTTTGTAAAATGGAATGAAATGGAGCATATATACTGAAGTAACACAATAATAAAAATAATTAGAAATGTACTGATAGCTAAGCTGCTGTGAGACAGAGTGCCCGTAGCTGCGTAGTGTTTAAAAAGCTGCAAACTGTATGCCCGTTGCTAAGCACCGGTTTAACAGGCTGAAACTGTTTGCAACTAGCTGTGCTTAGCTTAACATGTGTGTCACTAGCCAATTAAGGTGTATCCCAGCGCACACCGTTTGCGCGCCGCTCTCACAAGCTAACTGGCAGTGCGCATGCGTTAGCTCCTCGCAAACGAGCGCAGACCTGCTTTTAAGTGCTTAAAAGTGCTTATGGCATGTTTGATTGACAGGTCCTCAACTCATTTCTGTCAGGAAAATTAAAAATCAGTGGTTAGATTCGAACCCAGGATACCATGCACTAGAGTCAAGGTACTAAACCATGACAGCAATACCTAGAAATGCAGAAATAGCATATATATGGGATAAAATCCAGAATGGAGCATGATAAAGCATTTTCAGTGAAGTAGATACAATTCCAAAATGGCCAATCAGAGAAATGTGCAGGAAAAGCGGCATATATAAGCCCCATAGGCGGGAATACACAGCAGAACCAATTGTAGAACAGACCTGCAGTCAGAATGAGTGGAGTAGGTGAGGGACGTTGCTTTCGAGCACAGTGTTGGGGCGTTGAGGAGTCCAGATACATGGTCTGGCTCCTTGTCCATCATCACGAGGCCCAACTCATGCAGGGCCAGGTCTCATGGGGAGCGTACAGGGCGGAGGCATGGGACCAGTTGGCTCGTGATCTGACCAGTGCTACTGGCATTCCACGCACTGGTGAGCAGGCCCGTCACCACCATGCGGACCTGAAGCGACGTAAGCAAGACCAGTTGACCGAATGGATCCAGGAGGCCCGGGATATGCCCAACGCCCCACTACTGAGTAAGTTACATTTTACTTATGTATGTAAGGATTTCAACTGGCTGATACCATGGAGATGTGTAGTCCAATATTACTTCTTTCTATTGCTGCAGGTGTCCGCTCTGCGAACCGCGAGACGCATGCCCGTAGGCTGGCGCGGCTGCGCCACCATGCAGGTTAGTAACCCCACCCAGTACTTGTAAATAAATATTATACTGTAGCATGTATCAGAACACTGCAGTGTATTGATTAAAAGTAATATAATGTGCAAGCAAGAATTGAAAGTCTGCAGGTATGGCTGCAACAAGTTCATCAGTATGCAAGTGTAACTGGAAATATAATTGATAGAAATAAATAGTGCTGTAATACAGATGTCCCACCATTAATTAAATATAGTGTAACCTGCAGTAGTCTCAAGAGTACAGCTTCAG
>NC_056743.1:1441301250-1441371508 GCF_019279795.1 Protopterus annectens | reverse complement strand
ATACATCCTGTTTTTTTACATTCTTACCAAGTCTGTAAGAGGTCATCTTTCTTGGTGACAGTGTGAAATGCACACATTCTTATTTTTTTAAATTTTTTTCTGAGTCTGTAAGGAAACATGTCCATTAAGCAAATTCCTTATTTTTCAAACCACAGTCATTTTAGTATGGATGCTAATCACACATTGCTAAACTCTATTTCTACATTTAAGCAAGCTTTATTTTATACTTTATTTATTTTGCATATTTGTAGCTGAAGTACTTTCAACCTCTTATTCATTGTTAAATACACTCTAACAATCATCAGTTCAATTGTCTCTATCTTTTTGCTCCATATGTTAACTGGGCAAATCGTATGGGTAACTTTTTTATTTCCTCAGTTGTTCATCTGGACTGTGAAAAACCAAACACTTTACCATTTCAAAAACACATTTAAGATAGCAAGAAATGATGGCTTAAGCTTCAGTTGTCCTCATTTATATTTTTTCTTGTGCAAAATTTAAAACAATATTTCAGCATCACTTCAGAGTAATAATGTTCTATAAAGATGGGTCTGTTAGCCACAGACAATGTTCTGCCCAGTTGCCACAATTTCAACAATATCCATTCTTTTTTGTAAAATGTCAAAAATTCTATCAGCATTTATCTAGGTTTCCTGTATTTGAATTCCAAATCTGGCAATGGCAGGTGTTTTTTAAGTGATATCCCAAGGAATGTTTTGCAAGTCTGGTCCACTCCACTATCTTGGTTTTCATACATTCTTTCAAGTCCATTTTCCTCACTTTCCAATATTCCATATAGTCTCAGATTTTCCTTTTGTGATTTATTCTTCATTCCAGCTAATAACTACTCAGTCTGTTCCAGTGGCTTTATCATCTCAGCTGTCTTGTCGTGAGTGCCATACATTTGTAGTTTAGTCAGTGTAATGACTGACTGCTGATCATTCACATACTCTGCTTCCTCCACCATAACTAAAGCAATACTGCTCATGTATACTTCAAACAATCTAGTCAAGTTCTCCAAATGGATCCATATAGCCTCCAGACTATTTGCAAACATATTGTCCTGAAGACTACATGCATGTACAGAGGTCTCTTTTATTTATTTTTCCTTTCTATATCGACCGAATATAAAGCATTATGATGACAACAATCAATCTTGCAGGTAACTTCTCTTTCAAATTTCTCTGGCTCCACCTCATAATCTATTACTTTTATTGCCTACCAAGAAACTTCACCAAAAACATGCTGAATATACTACTTTTATTTGACTGTTAAATACTTTTACCTTTTAGGTAGAGTGATCCAAGGATGCAACCAACTTCAGCAACCAGTGCATACACACCTCCAACATGTCAATTAGTTTAGCAATTTAAATCCCAGAGTAAAAGTCAAGTCCATTATTATTACCACACTAAATATGTCACATTTCCAAAGTCATTGTCTTAGTTTCAAAGTATATCCCAGTGCTCACTAGCCAGTCTAATGATGATGCTATATTACCATAACATAATATATAACAGGAACTGCTGGCAGAAAATGTCTGCCTAAGTGTTGTAGCTAGGCCCCTGCAACTGCCATCCCTAGCCAAAACTGCCAGTTGTGTGGTAACTCACTTTATCTAACACTCTCTGTCACTGAAGAAATATTTTCAAAAGTCTGTATTGAACTCAGATCCCTTAATCTGATCATCATGCCCTCTATCGATACAATATGTGGTAGCAACCATAATCTCATGAAATTCTTATATACTCATATTATGTATTGTTCCTGTGCATCCTCTTTTCTAGTGAAAAGAAGAAAAGTTCCTAATTCTGTCTTCATTCACTATTCCATCCCTAATACATACCAGCCTGGTTAATCCAATATATCCCCCCTTCAGCAGAGTGACCTCTTTCTCCCTCAAGAACAGTCTGTAATATTCCAGCAGTTGTGTTATGAGGATCTGACAGATGAACTGAGTCACTTTTCTACATCTGGATGGTACACCCCAGATGTTTATATACCGTAACATATGAATATAAACCTTTGCTGCATTTTGTTCCTGTTTAATATCTTTATAAATTATCTCCATACTGGAACCAAGTATGCCAGCGTAATGTAATATGCAGATGACTCTACCATTATCTGCATAGCTTCTAACATACTGTATCTTGTACCTTCAGCAGGTCCCTCAAGAGTCCTTCTCATCTACTGAGTCATCATTACACACCTCCAACCCAATTCTAAACTAAGAAAACAAAGTTAATGCTATTCTTACCAAAACAGTACCAAAAACAAAAACAAAGCTTTAGCATTACATCAAAAGATAATGCTACATTAGAAATAGTATCAGAGATTAAATTGCTGGGTGTTACTATAGCTGAAAAAGTAAAATTTGAGCATCATATTCTTCAAGCCATTAATAAAACACACCAAAACTATGGTGCACTTTGTTGATATAGTCCATATCCTGCAGAATCTGCTAGGAAAACCATAGCTTCATCCTAACTTCTCCCATCACTTGTTTACACAACTCCCATTCTTACCAACCTGCACTCTACATATATGAAGAAAATGGATGACTACTATAGCAAGATAGCTAAATTCTCAGTCTAGAACACTTTGCTGTGTTGCTTTTAAATAGCTACACTGTTTTGTACTTCCACAATCTCTCTCCTACACACAACTCATTAGTGCACACAATCGAACACATAAACCTCAGAACTGTTCTTATTTAAACAACATTCTTCGGAACTACCTACATGGAAACTGTACATAGGAAATAACATTCTCATAATTTCTAGTAACTCTAAAACCACCGCCGGGGACTCACTTTACTCAAGTTGTCACTAACCTGTGGAACAACATAGCTTAAACAGCACCTATTTAAACCTAAAATCCTTTAAGAATAGACTCAAACAGTACCTGTCCAAATTATTGCATATGCTTCTGCTCTGCACCTCGGTAATCATACCATCTCATCACACTAACTGTATATTCTTAAAACCATTCTCTTTTCGACTTGCACATGACCAGCATGAGAATTGTCTGTCCTTGTTTCTGAATATATCATATGCATTTGTTCATGCATATGTTATCTTTTTGAAAACATTTTTGCATTTCTCAAATCCACTTTGGGTAGTTTAAAAATTGTAATCACGTGCTATATTTCTAATGGTTTATGTTTTATTATGTAAACATCGAGCTTTTCTCCCCAGGCCTCTGTTAAAAAAGGGTTTTGCCTGGTCAGACTATCCTGGTCATCAAATGGAAATAAAATAAGATAATATAAATAGTAAAATAATCCTCTCACAGTGAGTGCAGTGGTCCATGTTTTCTTTAATAGTCTTGTGAGTTTTTAAGTCTGTCCCCCCAAATGCATATTATATTTCTAGTTTTTCATTCCCTAGGTGTACCACTATGCATTTGAAAGTGCTGAAGTAGTGCTTCAGTCTTTCACATTGTGCGTCTAGCCTCTTCAGGTCTGTCACCAGGAACGCAATCCCATCAGATACCAACCTCAAACTGAGTGCATCTAGCGAGACGGCCATCTATCGGTTTTACTACATCCCTTTGTTTCTGCTTCTAGCCATTTATTTAAAAGGCTTTTCAGGTATATTTGAATGTTAAAACATAATCCAAAAGGGATAAAGGGCAGCAGCTCACCACCAGTAACCAAAAGCTCTTCAGCTGCACACTACGACTTGAAAAATAAGGAACTTCAAGACACCAACCAGGAGAAAATAATACATACAGAATTTTTTATTTCAAAATCATTTTTTTCTCCAATTTTTATTTTTCTGTCTCAAAAATATCCATCTGGAAAATTATTCTTGCTGTTCTCACAAATCATCCTTTATCAAACTTTATTTTAAACAATAAAAGATGGTGACTTTTTAAAAGCAAATATGCATTTGAAATGTGGCTTTTCGAAAAATATTAGAAGCAAAACCTGTCCTGTTTTTGTAATAGCTATATCCGAGTAATTATTTAGATCATAATTGTGTGAATGTGTTAAACTTAGGAAATTAGTTGTGTGCTGTATATAAATAAAAAATCCTTAATTTTAATTTCTGAATCATTCCATAAAATACACACAACATCAAGGTATCTCATATAAAGTTTCCAACTGGACTTATAACTAGATTCAAAAATATATCTCTTTTCCAGGCTCCATATTACCAAGTTTTCAAAAGATAAGATAAGATAGATAAGAGTCCTTTATTGTCATTGCACAAGTCCAACAAAATTTGTAGCAATCCACCTAAGGTGCATTAACATATAATGAACATGTATAAATAGGAGAATACAATACCAAACAATACAATATAATGCAATGCAATGCAGTAAACAACTAGGTTATTGCACTTGGGTATATTGCACATGAAAGGAATAACATAAGGTGCACAGGAATGTAAACATATACCTTATAGTGCAAACGGTATTACCTCTACTCAGTGTGAGTATTTAGCATTGTTCAGTTCATGTAAGGCTCTTGGATAGAAACTGTTCTTAAGTCTGTCTGTCCAAGATGGAATGGACCTGAAACATATGTCAGAAAACAGCAGCTCAAACAGGTGATGTCCAGGGGTTCAGGGGTGAGAAGGGTCTTTCAAGATGCTATTTGCCCTGCTGAGACAGTGAGAGCTGAAGAGTTCCTCCAAAGAGGGCAGTGAGCAGCCAGTGATTTTTCTGGGCAGAGTTAATGATCTTTTGAAGGGCCTTCCTGTCTGCCGCCAAGCTGTTGGCATACCACGTGGATATGCAGTATGTCAGCACACATTCAATAAAACAGCAGTAAAAAGACATCAGTAGCTTCTCCTGCAGGTTATTTTTCCTGACGATTCTCAGGAAATAGAGTCTCTGCTGTACCTTCTTGACTGCCTCCACGGTGTTTATGGACCAAGAAAGATCTTCTGCCACATGTACACCTAGAAACTTGAAGTCAGAAACCCTTTCCACACAGTCTCAATTGATGTATATTGGGCTGTGATCTGTGTTGTGCCTCTAGAAATCTATTGTGAGTTCTTTTGTTTTGGTAGAGTTCAGGGCAAGGTTGTTCTCAATACACCATGCAGCTAGTCTTTGAACTTCATCTGTATATGCTGTCTTGTCTCCTCCTGAAATAAGTTTAACCACTGTGGTGTTGTCCACAAACTTAATGATGGTATTAGCAGAATGAGGGGGGATACCATCATGGATGTAAAAAAGTATACAGATGGAGATCAGCACACAGCCTTGTGAGACACCAATGTTTAGCCTGAGAATGGAGGAGAGGTATGGGCCTAGTCTAACTATCTAAGAATGGTTAGTCAAAAAGATTTTAATCCAATGGCAGGTAGGTTCTTTAGTCACCAGTCTATCTGGTATAACTGAGCTAAAGTCTACAAAGAGCATTCTCACATAGCTCCCCAGATGCTCAAGATGACAAAGTATTGTGTGTAAGGCAGTGGGGATGACCTCTTCTGTAGACCTATTTGCTCTGTAAATATACTGGTGTGTATCTGAGATAACTGGGAGACTGTCCTTAATGTCTCACAGAACCAGTTGTTCAAAACACTTCATGTTTACTGGAGTAAGTGCCGCTGGATGGTAGTTGTTGAGACCACTGATGACAGGTTTCTTCAGCAGTGGAATGAAAGTAGTTGACTTCAGACAAGATGGAATAGCAGACTTAGAGACAGGGTGAAGATCTTTGTGAAGACTCCACAAAGCTGGCCCACGCATACTTTCACCACCCAACCTGTAACTCCATCAGGGCCAGCAGCCTTTCTTGTGTCTTAGGTACAGGCTGCTACCCACAGCAACTCCTTTGATTTGATTGTAAAATTCACCTTCAAAATAACTAAAATAGTTGGATAAAACAATATCCATAAAATCCATTAGAACTGTAATCCCGTCTGTGGATAGAAATTTGCTGTCTAATAATGTCGAAACAAAAATCACGAAACAAAACCATGCCTTAATCTTGGGGTATACAAGCAAATAAATCAATAACATCTACATGTAAAAAAAGGGATGCTTTCACCCCAAAGTTTGGAATTTATTCTACCAAGAAAATCTCATGAATCTGTAAGAAAATGTTTTGGTTCGGAAAAGTACGGCTTAAGTAATCAATGTACATAAATAGCTAAAGAGTAGGTCTTCAACCCTTCAGCAGCCACTATTAGTCTGAAAGGAGATTTATATATATATATATATATATATATATATGAACTTTATGGATATCAAATATAAGACTAATGGGATTAGCAGTCTATAAAAAAATATTTAAAGATGGTCTAATCATGCCTTGTAACAAACAATCTTCCAAAAATTCCAAAGCACAACCCTCCCCATGGCTACAGAAAACCACAAAGTCAGAAATGAAAAACAGGGACAAAGCCTGGGAGCACTGGCACAAAACCAAAAGCCCCTCAACTAGACAGAAATTCCTAGAACTACGCAATAGAGTCAAAAAGCTAACAAAACAGGACAAATTCCAATACTACCAGTCTGCCCTAAACTCCTCACAACACAGCCCCAAACAATTCTGGTCCTCCATAAACTTCATCCTCCACCCAGGTAAAGTCAGTACTCCTCCTCCTAACATCCCTCATTCCTCAGAAAATATTGCTACCTCATTCAACACACACTTCACCCAAACCATACTATCACTAGCTAAACAACACAACCCCCCTCCCCTCCAACCCACACCTTCAACTAGTAATCTCCCCACTGCCTTCTCTTTTCCCCTGTACCTACCTCCAACATAAAAAACTCTTAACTAAGCTTAAACCCACCAAATTAGCAGCAGACAACCTCCCAAGTGAATACCTACAAATCGCAGCTGATGCTCTGGCCTACCCAGTATCCATCTTGATTAACCGATCTCTGTCAGAAAGTTACGTTCCCACACTGTGGAAAGTATCACATATAATTCCCCTCCACAAAGGTGGACCCTCCACAGAACTAGCCAATTACCGCCCCATAGCTATTCTCTCTCCACTCTCCAAAATACTAGAGAGATGCATACACTCTCAGGTCTCAGACTACCTCCTTACTAACAACCTCCTTTCCAGTACTCAGCATGGTTTCCGACCAAACCATAGCACCACCACTGCCTTACTCTCCTTTACTAACACTATCCTTCAGCATAAAAACAATGGCTATCCTCCTCTGCTACTTTCCTAGACCTGTCTAAAGCATTTAATATGGTCCCACACAAACAACTTATCTCTGTCCTCAATAACCTATCCTTCTCTCAATCAATCACCAACTGGTTTCAGAGTTAGCTGTCTGACCACCAACAATCTGTTGTATGGCAGAATGACATATCTCCCCAACTACGTGTCTCAATAGGGGTTCCCCAAGAATCCATCCTTGGACCCCTACTCTTCTCTGTTTACACCAATAATCTAGCCTCTGCCACCAAACATGACACACTCATACAATACGCAGATGACTCAACCATCATCTGCTCAGCCCAGTCCCTACCCAAACTGCAAAAAGTCACACAGGAAGCCTTTTCCTCTGTTGAAACCTGGTTATCTGATGCCCAATTAATACACAAACCAAATAAAACTAAACTACTCACCTTCCAACCCATCAAACATAGTCAAAACAACTCTCACTTTAACATTACAGCAAAAGACAACACCACTATTTATCCAACTGAACACACCAAATTGCTAGGAGTGGAAATAGACAATAAACTAAAATTTGACATTCACATATCCATGACCATAAAAAAAGTCCACAAAAAACTAGGAGCGTTATACAGAAATAAGCAATTTCTCACCAAAGCAGCAAAGATTTCAATAGCAAATTCCCAGCTTATCTCCACCCTACTTTATGCCTCTCCAATATATACCAACCTAAGGCAATGCGATCTAAACAAGCTAGAGACCTGCTACAACAAAATTGTCAAATTCGCCACAGGGGCATCCTACCGTAGTCACCACTGTCTCTCACTTGCTGAACTGGGCTGGCTCGAACTCCCTCACCTCCTTCAGTGGTATCAACTCTCACTCGCCCACAAACTAGTAAACCATCCACTAAATGTCCCATCCCTCCAGAATCTACTCCCAACCCTATCGCACCACCGGACCACTAAGATCCAGCAACAAAAATCACTTGCAGATCACTAAAGCCAATAACTCTGCTGGTGAAGCACTATTCTCTTGCACCATAGCCAAATTATGGAACTCCCTTCCACCCACAATTACCTCCGTACCATCATGCACCCACTTCAAAATTTTACTAAAAGCGCACCTAAAACATGGTGGCTATGCCCTTGCAACTCCCACTCTAATATCACCCACCCCATCCAACCACTACCTTTCTTTCCACTCCACTAACTACCATGATTATAGCAAGCTCAGATGCTCATAAGCCCTAGGGCCTATAAAAGCCTAGCCATAACAATTCCCTGGCTATTTCTTCCCACAGTATTTACTTCCCTGGACCCCTGTCTAGCAGGGCGACTGAAGTGATCCCCGGGGTGAATTTCCTATCTCCCATCCAATCATCAAGGTTCCTTTTGAAGAAGGCCAAAGAGGCGCTCTGCTTGACATGTATGGGCAGTCTATTCCAGAGTCTGGGGAGTCTCTGGGTCAGGAACCTATACCTCCAGCATGTTTTGTTCATTGTAATGACAAGGTTTAGATCCCTGGAGCATGTGTCTCTAAGTGATTGGGATTTCTTTAAATGTAGCATGTCCAACAGCTCTGGGTTTGACACGGCTTGAGATCGCCTCTGAGTAGATGATATACGACAGAGTATAGCTGGAGTTTTTTTAGATGGTCAGCATAGAGCATCAGCTTTAGGCCTGTGATTCTTTTAGTGAGGTATTTCTGCAGCCTTTCCAGTTGTTGCAGATATCTTGAGAGGTACATGCCAAATGTGGTGTTGTATTCTATAATGGTTCTAATGAGGGATGAGTACATTGGGACAATGACCTTTTTCTGGATGAAAAGCCCTTAGTGATGAGGTGTGCCACATAGAAGGATTTCCTGACTGTTGTGGCAATGTGGTTATCGAAGGTGAGACCACTGTTCACCTGTGTCCCTAAGTCTCTTATCACACTTTCAGTGTTTAGTGTACTGCCACCTATGTGGTAATTCACGGGTACATGTTTTTTCCCAAAGGGGATAACTATACATTTCTTGACATTGAGCTTGAGCCCATGGCTCTGGCACCAAGCATCTGTTTCTGCAAGGCCCTTTTGTAGGATATCCACATCATTTGGGGATTCAATAATGGCTTCCAGTTTGCAGTCATCTGCGAACTTTGTTAGCCAGAGTCCTTTAGTGTTGGCCTGTACTTCAGAGAAGTAAATGCCAAACAAGAGCGGTCCCAGGACTGAACCCTGAGGTACTCCACTTGTCACTTGTCTGGGGCTGGATTTGGAGTCGACTCTTTTACAGTGTGGGTTCTGTCGGTAAGCCAGTTGGCAACCCATCGAGTGACATAGGGATTAATGCCCAGCTTAGTAAGTTTATGTATGATTCCAGAGTATGGGATGGTGTTGAAGGCCTTGGCGAGGTCCAGATAGGCTGTGTGGACCACCTTACCCTTGTCCACAGCTCTGGAGACTGATTTGAAGAAGTCAATCAGGTTCAGGAGACAAAATCGGCCCTTCACAAACCCAAACTGCATGGGGTCTAGTGTTTGAAGGTTGTCAATGTCTTTGTTTATAAGTTCCATGATAATACGTTCCATGGCCTTGCAGACCAGGCTCGTCAGACTGATGGAGTGGTAGTTCCCGGGATCCAAGGTGGATCGCCCCTTGTGGAGTGGGATAACTGTAGCTGTGTGCCACTCAGTGGGCATGAAGCCTGAGGTGAGGCTATGATTAAACATGACACTTAGGTGTATTTGTAAATGTCTCTTGTACATGCTTTTTAAAAAACAAATACAATCAGGTTTATAACAGGGTTATAGATACTTTCTTTCTAAAAATTCTGTTATTCTTTCCATTTTATGTAATGTATCCCTGTACTGAAAGACTAAATGAAGCTTTCTTGTAAAAAAAGTCATAGCTCTATTAAGGAATCAGCAATGTCACACTTCTTACCAGGAATGAAAGTAAATCCTTTCTCAAATAGTGAAAAAATATTCAAAGTTATATCTAAATGGCTGTAATTAAAACTGTTAAAGCCATTATGACTTAATGGCATCCCATAATAATCCTAACTTATAAAAGCTGAAATTAATTTACTCTCCTCACCCCATTCCTTTACCTTTTCCTTTTGTATCTTTCTTTAACTGTCTTTACCGGACGTAAACCTCTGGTAATTGTTTTGTTGTAATGGTTTTGATTAAAGGTCTGTTGTCTCCACTTTTCTGTAGCAACTTGCAAGTCTCCCCGATCTGCAAATTGGTGAAACTTCTAAAGAGGCCTCCAATGCAATTTTGCATTCATTCTGTTCCTGTACTTGTAATTCAACTCTGTTGGTGGTGTTATTAATATTAGTAATGTTTCTATCATATTTTTCTGTTACAGCTTTTACTCCTCTTGATGTGCAAGGGATAGCTTTAATGATATTTTATTGTTGATCAACTTTCAAAACACGTTGTTATATTTAATTTTATAGCTATCAAATAATAAATCATCATTAATTTTAACATTCAAGAACTTTTGTTGCATCCATTAAATCCATTATCAAAATTACATTTTGTTTAATAAGTAAACGCATAGGTTCAAATCCATGTCAGTCAAACATTTTAACTAAACTGTTATAAAAGTCTGAATCTGGGTCTGTGCTATTAATAGATTTCCAATAGCATAATCCTTTCAGTACTCTTTTAACCTTCATACATTACATAAGAAAACTGTCTTTCAACTGTGAACTATATAATTTTAAGTTTTTCTCTCCAATCTTTGTTTCGCATTCTCTAATGTCTGGGAATTCAAGCCAATGTCACCATCAGCAGAAAAAGAAAAACCCTTGGAGAGGCAATTATTAAAATTTAAAAAATGTGCGTCATTATTAACATTCAAAACATTTTTATTGTTGTACAGTGCAGTATTCACAAGTACTTCAGCATTGGTAGCTTCACTGACCATTCCTGTGGTGTTAATTTTAAAACGAAAATTCTGTATTTATTATTTTCTCTTGGTTGATCTCATGAAGTTCTCTCATTTCTGAGTCATATTGTGCAGTATCCCAAAGACATGCTGTAGGTGGATTGGACACTCTAAATTGGCCCTAGGCATGAGTGTGTGTGTGTGCGTGTGCCTTCCATGGAAGGTTGGGCGTCAGGCTGGCAACTCGATGCTGTAAAAAACTCCGCTGCTAATCATGAGCGGACAGGTGATCCTCTGTGGCGACCCCTAACCGGGAAAAGTCGAAAGAAGAAGAAGAAGAGGAATTGTGCAGTGGATGAGCTCTTGGATATTTGAATGTTAAACTAAGATTATAGCTAATACAATTGCTTTTGTTCACTGTCAGAACTGAAGCTCCACCCCAGACTTCCTAGGTGAAGTATAAAGCTGACTATCCACATTTAATGATACATGTACTTAAAAAAATAAAGAAATAATACTTAGCAGAACATTAGTAGTTTAAAACATTTAGTTAGCCCTGTAACCAGATTGTAATGGATAAAATCAGTTCTTACGGCTATAGGTACAGATGCGGCTTTGGCTTCCTCTCCTGTCATCATTGTATTACCTCAACACAAAATGCTTACGTGATATAATATATGATGAGAGAAACACCAGATTGAAATAACATGACATTAAAAAATACACAAAGAGGTGTGCAGATAAATTGTCAAAACAGGTGCTGTCAAGAAACAGGCAGAGAACCACTTCAATCACGTTCTCTTTGTATAGAACTCTGCTATAGCTGGAACGGAAACTTGATATTTGGCTTTAATTATTCTTAATTACTGAACTAAAAAGTGTCATATTGCCTGAAATATAAACACTCATTTTAATGAGTTGTTCAACATAGAAAAAAGAGATATACATAGAGAGCTCAAAGCATGCACACAGAACTGGAAGTACACATAAATTAGATGAAGTGGGAGGACAGCTGGCAGTCATTCATTAGGAAGCAAGAGTAAATACAGAAGGGCTTGATAAGATCAAATGGCATATCTTATAGAAAGTACACTGAAGTGGACATGGGGTAGTCCATCCTCCTCCTGCAAATTATTAACATTGTCCAGTCTGGGGCTCTTTACATTAACACTGAGGTAAGCTCAAACCCCACTGCCTAAGATTTCAAGGCTAACATATTTGGGAGGCACCAAGTCCCCTGCTATGAAGTAAAGAAAATATTTCTTCAACGTAGTTTTCATTGCCCCCTTTACCCTCACACTGCACACCACACCTTGCCTCATTGGGTTAGCCCTATCATTAAATCTATTAGCTCAGCTGTGTGGGGAAAAACTAAGTTGCACCTCACAAAAAGTGGTTTACAATGACAGTGGGAGGAGGACTTGCAAACCTTCAGTGTCAATGATGCTAAAAGTGACACTGTTGGTGGTGTCCAGTCCTGTGGATATCAAGTAATCAAATCACTAAAATTAAGAAAAATTACTTCTTCTGGTTTTGTTCTTTAATAAAAAAATGACTTCCTTATTAAATCCTGCATCTCTTCACAGTTATCCCACTGCAGACCTAGCACTCCTTTGCCTCCTCACCTTTACTTAATATCCTGAGCTGAAGGATCCACCCTAATCCTTGACCAGGGGCACACACGAATACTATGACACTTACTGGACAGAAGCAGAGTGCCTCACAATATTATTCTTATCCCTACTGTCCTTAACGCATCAGCTATGCAATGCCTCTCTCCCTTTCCCAACTTTAACTACTGTCTACCTAATGGTTAATGTTTCACATTCCTTACCTCAATTTTATTTATTCCTAACATCTATACTGTAACACACTTTACCCTTGTGTTATACATCATACATAATGTCTGCCAGTCACATATGTTTTTCATGAAACGCTTGTATACTAAATGTTTTATACTTTGAATTTAATATTATGTATAATGTCACCATAGAAGAAATACTTGTTTTTATCTTTGTATAGTGTCACTACAGAATGAATACCTGTTTGTGTCTAGATGTCTTAACAACTATCTATGTAATATATTTTTGTAAAAAAAAATTGTTGTGTCATGTGCATCTTAAATATGTTTGATTAAGCTTTTTTTCCCAACCTCCACTGAAAATGGGCTTTGTCCAGTTGGACATTCACGGTCAGCAAAAAAATAATAAATAAATAAATTAATTAATTAATTAATATATTGCATTCTCTTACAGAGCTTTCTATAAATGTCCTTTCTTTGAAACTTCTAATTATTTTAAGCCAAACTTTACAACATTCCATCTCATGAACTAATCTATTGTAACTATGGAATTTCATTCCCAAAGCCACCAAATTATGCAATGGCTGTAACATTCTTCAGGATACGGGTACCAAATATGGATATTTTCAAAAAAATGCTTTTAAAACTGCCAAATATTATAGGCCTGTATTTTATTTGATGATTTTTCCCTTTAAGTATTCTTCACCGAGATTTCTATAGGACATCTTTCGGCTCCTCCTTAAAAACTGTTGCATTGCCATTTCACAGTTCCATTATGAAAGAAATTGGGAGAACACAACTGCTACATACTGACCAGAAACTCATGATTTGGGATGGAATTCTGCAGGCAAAGTGCTATGGATCAGCATATGGTGTCCGAAGATAAATATGATGCAGAAAACATTTACAAATGCTGAAATTACAGGGGTACAATACAGTCCTGGAAAAGCATACTTGAAACTTCTGCAGTCACTGGCAGTTTGATGTAAAATTGCTACATTAGTCATGTCTCTATTTTTTTCTGGATAACATTGTGAATGCTGTGAAACTCATGAATAAAATGCAGATGGAAATTATTTATTACCTTAAAAGCCTGTTTCACCTTTACTGGAATTTTGGGATACTTTATGCCAGAAACCTGACAATGTATTGCTATTACCTAACTTACTTAAACTTTAAAACATATAAAATACAGGTGTTCATTTTTTTTAAGAGCAGTAACACACGAAGGACACAAAAGTTACCTCACATATACATAGGGACTGTATGACTTCCACCTTCTGGGTTCATGTTTAACACCTCTTCGGGTCATGTGGTAATATCTGTGTATGGGTTCATGTCCCAAGGCTCTTTTGAGCATGTAGTGATATCTTGATGTACGCATCTCTTCACACCTTAATGCTTACTTACTTATGTACATCAACCAGTCATACTGTGCCTCACCTGAAAGGAAAGTTATTTCTACACCTCATACACCTCATACTGTTTTGTTTATACTGGGAAGTTTAATTCAGTTTCAGCTACAACAGGATAATGAAACAGTATGCTTTTATTTTTTTAATGGTACTATTGTTTGCTAGTAAGAAAGTGTATCCCAGTGTG
Organism: Protopterus annectens; assembly: GCF_019279795.1. Lineage (NCBI taxonomy): Eukaryota > Metazoa > Chordata > Ceratodontiformes > Protopteridae > Protopterus > Protopterus annectens. The sequence goes on along the minus strand of NC_056743.1, from coordinate 1,441,357,115 downwards.
ACTTTGTAATCATGATTATACGTCTTATTATTTTAGTATACATCCCCTACTATTTAATAGTACAAAGTACTAATGGTACCCTAGTGTTCAAATGTGATGTCTTGCAGCCGTTCATGTTGCCTGCTTATGGTGGCTGCCTTCCCTTGCAGTAGGATGATTAGAGTGTTGTTTGCATTATTGATTGTGAGATGTTATAATATACAAGTGATGTGAGCTGGTGGCCTAAACCATTGCAGTGCTGTCCATCTTGTGATGCTTCGATTTATGAGATTTATCCAATACATGTGGTCTGATCTGGTGGCATTAGCCATCCCACTATTATCTACCCTAGTAATGATTTGATTGTATGTTTCGTTGTACAATACTTGCAGTGTGAACATCCCAGTGTTGTCTGCATTAATGATGTTTTGATTTATCTTTATTAAATTATCACATATGAGATAGGCAATCTTATATTTATATAAAAGAAAAACAAACATTGACACCACTTTAGCTGCAAACATCACAGACACCACTAAAACAACTGTAGTTGCAAACGTTATATATCACTTATAATTTAACCAGTCATTGTCAGTTAAGCATCATATGGCTCATTCAAATCCTGCCTTCTTTTAAACCTCGTTCCTTCTCTGCATATATTTTATTTATTTATTTGACATTTGTTATTCGGGTTAGTCCAACTGAGCTAAAGTCCTTTTTCAGTGGAGGCCCTGGGAGAAAAGCTCCACAACAAAATACAAGTTAATAAAAATACAATAGTGAAGTACAATAGTACTATATGCAAGTATTACAGACAACAACTTTGTGACACACATCTATTATACAGAGACTTTTAGTTTGAACACAGATACAAAGACCAATAGAAATGCAGCTTTGTCATATTCCCATGATTCCCATTTTTTCCTATGTAGTTTTCTCCTTCCCTTTTCTAAAGATCCCAATTCCAGTTGTTTTATGTCTGTTACTATATTCACTACTTCTAGTAAAGTTGCTTTAAAATTTTCCATTTTCTAGTAATTGCTTTTTTGGCAGCCACCATAATCACACTCATCAAGGCTTTGCTATATCTAGGCAATTCCGATTCTGTATCATAGCTCAAAAAAATCATCTCCCCACTCAATCCAATCTGCTCACCCAGCATCCCTGACAGAGTGGTCCGCAGGGAGTCTCTAAAGTCTGCCAACTCATTACACTCACAAAAAACATATTCCCAACCGCCTCTTTCTTCCCAATCACAACACTAGCATTTGCTATCCACCTGAGGAAAAATTCTTTGAGTGTACTTGGGTATAAAAATAAGTAAACACTTCAAGGCAAAGATCCTAAATCTTCTACTTTGTTGCATATTTGGGAGATATACATATATCCCTCTATTGCCTCTTTATGAATTGCTTATCCAGTCTTTCTCCTCAGTTCTTTTTAAGCTCCTCTGATCTATTCTTATAGTTATCATGCAATATTTTATATGCTTTACTAATTATTCCTTTTTTAATGGCACCTTTTTGTTCTAAATTCTATTAAAAACTCTGGCAGTGCTGGCCTTTCATTTAAGACCCGCTTATTTATTTTTCTTTGCCTATACTCTGATGTCAGTCCTTGATAGGGAAGGCAATCTCTGACCTGCAGTCCAAACAAATTCTTGGCATATTCCCATTCTATTACCTTTCCCTTTCTAGTTATTTGCTCCCAATCCCTTGGTTCCTTTGCAGTTTTCTTCAATAAATTCCAGCCCCTTTTCCTATTGTCTGCATCCCTATCGGCACCATCTCTTTTCTCCATTCTCATGTTAGTTTAGTTCTTAAAATGATGTCTGATTTATAAGATGTTACACAATACATGTGGTGTGGGCTGGTCGCATAAACCACCACAGTGTTGTATTTACTACTGATGTTTTGATTTTTGACATATTTATATAATACATAAGATGTGAGATGGTGGCATAAATCTGTCAAAACTCAGCAGTTAAGCACACTTTGATGTGATTCTTCATTTATATCTGCATTGTGAGATAAAAAACCCAGACAGGCACTGCAACACCTCTGCTTCGGATTCACCAGTGTTATCATGCATCTCTTTTCAATACAGTAACATCCAATAGTCTAGATAATAGATGGGATCATACTACAGAGTCTGCCTTGATGTTGAACATCAACATGGATTCCATTTCAATGTCTACATGCAGAAAAGTGCCACTCAAGATTATTACTAATGATGTTCTCTGTATTCTAGATCAGAGTTTGTCAGAAAATGGGTGACAGATCTATGGAGCTGATTCAGGAAAGTCAGCATAGTTTCATAGTTTCTAGTAAGCTGCATAAAGGTTATAATTCAGGCTCCAAGGTCATAGTGTAGACATTCAAACCAAACAAAATATCTGAAGCCTTCTTCTAGTGAGTTACACTTCCTTACTTGTGATGGCAATTTGCTGGATGATCTCATACCAGTTTCAGTGATAAACTTTAATTTAAAAGTGGTTCTGCAGTTTGCTGACTGAAAGGTATAATTTGCCCCACAAGAAGCATGCCCTGATTGCAGCATCTCAATATTGAGAAAAAGTCATGCTCCTTCATCACAAAGTGCATGATACACTAGGTACAGTCTACCCCATAACCAGCAATAACCGATAGAAAGTAAGTTGAATTTAGCTAAATGTTCCAGATATGTAATTGTCTTGCACTCCATAATTATTTTAGTAATTTTTCCTTGAACATGTTTTAATATGGAGAGGTAACCTCTTGAGTATGTACAAAATAATGAGAAGTATTCAATTATAGGTCTAATGTACATAGTAAATAATTTCAACAGGACTGCTACAGATCTGGTCAAAAATTTTCTCAGAAGGAGGTCTCTGTATTCAGTCACTTCATGTATAACATGATTTCTCAAAATAAAAGGTTGTTCTGGTCTAAAATGACTAAAATCCGTAACACCACTCTTAGAAAGGTTTGTATTATGACATTTTATTTAGCCATTCAGATACTCCGGATATATATAAATTGAAAGCTAAATAATCTGATAAGAATGTTTAAACTACTTCATTTCAAAAGAATTACAAAGAATTGTCTCATGATTAAGAATAGGACTAAATCTATCGTTAGCATTTTTGAGATTGTTGACGTAACTATAAAACATTTTCAGGTCATCATTCTTAGTCAATGACTCTTTGTAAGCAGCTTTGGATATCTTAATTAGATTTTTCAGTAATCTACAAAATTTATTTTTTTTCTTTAAGGAACTTGAACCTAACTGTGTAAATAACTTGTAGCTCTTTTTTTCTTACTAATTTAGTTAGTAAACTGAGTAATAAAAAGAATGAGGTATCAAGGATGAAATATTTTCCATTTTAAAGAGCATGATTTTGCTGCCTTACAATGATATTGGATACTATATTTTTCTCTCATCATATTGGTGGAATTTCTGACCACCAAGTCCTTGAGAATAGAATTATTACAGTAATGGCAGTGGAGAATATAGCTGCTATGATTCACAGCAAGCACTTTTTTGAAAGTATGGAACTAATGCTAAGTGACTATTTTCTGCCAAGGAGCAGGTTGCACAGGGTTCCATGCATAAATTAATATCTCTGTCCCATAGTGTAGGACTACAAGTCCTAGATGGAAAGTGGGACTTATGGTGATGCACCACTCCATAGATCATCTACAACCCCACTCCCACACCCACATCCTTGTTATAATGTCTTGACAACAATACACATTCATTTTACACTTTCCCACTTGTAATGCACCTGGCAGCAATATTTGTCCCCTGAGATGAGTCAACAACCACATCCCGTATTGCCTTTGCAATCCTTTATTAAACAATACCACTGGCAACTACTAATGATGCCACAGTAATTCCCATGTAACATATCAACGGTAACCATTAACCATTAACTCAAGCACCAGTTGGCATGGCCAAGCCTTTTCCAGCTGACCTCTACAGGACCAGGTGTATAACCCAAGCTACATTGAACTTTGTGGCAAACTCCTTTAATTCTTCCTTTCCAAGCCAAATATCCCTTGATGTGGCAACTGGTCAAACTGAGGCCAAATGAAGGAGAGTTGAGGCCACTGAACTCCAACAGGGGGGAAAGCAAGGGGGGGGGGGATGAAGCCATAAGACTCCTACCTGAACCTTTGCCATGAGGGTGGGAAGGGAAAGCTGCCAAGCCTCTGACAAATATCCCCAGTGGAGATGCATTGCTTGTTTAAATCGGAAAACCAAAGCCCTGCCCACAAGATTTGTTCTCGTAGACAACGTGACTTACAGGTAAGTCACCTTTGTCCACTGAGCTGAGTCAATAACCACACCATTTTGCCTTTGTGACCCTTTATTATACAATGTCATTGACAACCATTAATGATGTCATAGTAATTCACATGCAACATATCAACCATAACCATTAACCATTAAACATTAACTCAAGTGCCACTTGGCATGACCAAGCCTGTTCCTGCTGACCTCTACAGGACTGGGTGCATAACTCAAGATACCACGGACCTGGTAGCAAACCCTTTTAATTCTTCCTTTCCAAGGCAAATATCCCTTGATATGGCTCCAGTCACACTGAGCCCAACTGAAGGAGACAAGGGGCCGCTTAGCACCAATAGGGGAGAAAACAGGGGGTGAAGCTGTATGGCTGCCACTAACGCAGCATGTCCCATGCTATTCCCCCCAAAAGGTCGGCCTCAAACCCAAGTACCTTAGATCATGAAAAAGAACTATGTTAATACTTGAAGAATTTCTTAATGGCCATAACAATGTCTAAATTAAACAGATCGAAAGCAAGATTGTTCAAACGCCTATTGTTCCTGTCATAAAAATCAGAGACCAATCTATCAAAATCTTTGTGATGAATTATCTAGAATCCAATCTGACATACCGTCCATGTAACTATGATTAATGAACTGCCTAGACATCTCAAAAGCATTGGATCTTCTTGTTTCTTCTCAGTGGATTCTGGTTATGATGGAAGACCAAAACAAAACTAGGTTTGGATATAGCTGATATAGCCTGTGCATACCAGTAAGGATTCTGGCTAAGAGGATTTTCTTAGGATCCCGAACCAGGTCATTACCCCCCCCGAGATGGATTATCAAAACCCTGGGTAAGGCTTTAGTAGCTGTGATTTGATGCCAGATCTTCCAAAATTGAAACCATTGGAGGCCAAGAAAACTAAATGAACAAACTGCCCATTTGTTAAGGTCAAAGGAACCCAAATACCCAGCTGGGCAAACCAAAGTTTGAATTGTGGTTCTGTCGATGAAGGAATTCCCCACAGCCAGATAACCTCATTCCCTGAAACAGAAATAAAAATTAATCCCTGATGTATGACAAAAAGGTGTCAGACCCCTACCTTCCTGTTTTTTGCATGACCTTAACAGAATGTCCTTCCATGACCAAGTCAGAGGTGGGTCCTATTCTGAAAGACTGAGTTGAATCCCCTTGCTGATGTAGCCCTTGCCCTTCAATGGCATTTCTCAGAAGTAGGTTAACCTCCACTAAACTCAGTGCCCTGCAATTCACCTGTACGAAAACAAGGCCCAACCTAATTCCATTGGGAGTGATCTTGTGCATCTATCTGGACCAGTGAACTGGGCAAATGGCCAACACCTTCACCTTGTCTAGCCTAATCTGGTGCCCTTCACGCAATTGATCCATCCTGGATTTTATTACCCATATCAGTACAAAATCTTTGTGGATAATGAGGTCCTCTCAACAAAGAGAGTTTAGTAATTCACCAGTATGGAAAGCATCTGCATATAATTATGTAAATAAAGCAGCTAATGTAACAAAGGTATGAACGTCAGACAGTGTGTTAAACAAACCCCAAAAAAGGATGGGACACAGTTGTCTCCCAATAGCCTTTCTAAAATCATGGGAAGTTCCACAAATATTCTCCAGACCCTTGAGCAACCTGCTTGTCAACCAGTGGTCAGACACTTCATGAAGACCCAAGAAATGTTCCAACCATCCTAAAGCTGCTAAATGCACCCATAGCGTTTTACTGATGTCCTGGCCACTAGGAAATGAAGGATCAACTGCAAGCCCCAGATCCTGAGACAAGAGGGCAACGACCTATTGAAAGCCTTGAAAACTTGAAGTGATGAAGAATATGCCTTCCTGGTATTGCTGGCTCAAAACCCAGCCAGCAACGATGCTACTATTCCTCTCCAATTAACCAGTTTTCCACAGGAATTTCTGCGTCCTTTGGTTCTGCATGCTTGGCCAGCTGGCAAAGCCTGGTAAATTGAAAATGGGAAAGACTGTCAGGTATAGGGTTATGATGACCATGCACATGCACACTAGAGAAAGACAAATTATTTTTTAAACTCAGCAAAACTAAAAGCTTGATAACAGAGTGAACCCACTTGGACCTCGAAGACTGTTCATTGAGGGCATGAACAACCAAGGCATTGTCAGAGTCAAACCATTCTCCTGTTGCATAACTTGTCCTTCCACACCAACACTGCCACCCAGATAGGGAAGATTTCCTCCCCTCCTTATGCCAAGACTCTAGCCATTTTTTGGTGAATCAGCTGTCTTGGAAGTATCCTGCCATACCAGACCCCCCTTCACATCAGTAAAAAGCTCAAGATCATTGGAAGAAACCCAATAGAACTGCCAAAATGACACCCCATTAAATTGGTTCAGAAATGTGAATCAGAGCCAAAGGACTTACTTGACCTTTCTGGTCAGCTGAACTTAGTGATTTTGGGCTTGTTCTCTTTCAACAAGGCAGAAACAGACCGAAGGAATGTCCTGCCCAGAGAGACTGCCCTGCAGGCAAAGTTCAGCAATCCATGAAGCTGTATGATTTCCACTGTGAACGTTTTGTTAACCCTCAAAAATCTCCAAAGTAACTGCCAAATGATGTAGTTTGTTCAAAGGAAGCTTGAATGAGTTATTCATGTTATCAACTTCTAGACCCAGAGAGGTCAAGGCTTGGCTCAGCCCTTCTGACTTGTCATTGGCCAAAGGTACCCCCAAATTGCAGCAGATCTTTTTAAAGACTGACATGCCCTGCATAGCTCCTTCCTGGCCCTCCTCTACTATGAGGAAATCATCTAAGTATTGGACCACCAACTGAAGAGGTGCTCGCTGTTGCCAACACCAAGCAAGGCTGTGTTGAAAAGTTTGAAGGTAGCATAAGTCACAGGGTACCCCATGGGCACTGTAATGTCAAGAATTTTCCCTCAAACTGAAAACCTAAATAAGGCCAATGGGAAAATGATGGAAAGCAGACTGGATGTCCAACTTGCAGAGCCAGGGGTCAGAATAACCCAAATGATACCTGCAGCTTCATCCATGGAAAAGTAACATACCTTGACCATCTCTTTGTCAATAATGTTATTGAGGGATGCACCCATGGGGTATGACAGATGGTGAAACAACCTGTATTCACCATCCTGCTTCTTAGGAACAAGATCAATGGGGAAAATTTTAAAAGCAGGCCAATGGGGGTGTGGGGAGGAAAAAGGGTCAATTAGTCTATTGGCTATTTATTCCTTCTCAGTTAACATGAATGCAATTTCTTCATGCCCCTTAATGGATGTAAGATTTTTAACTAACTTGAAGTCTAAAGGTGCTGAGGACCCACTCATAAACCCTTTGGAGAAGCTTGCAATCATATCAGCTGCTGCCTTTTGATCTGAATAATCAGACAATAGCTGGGTCAATTTATCTAGACAGATTGAGGAGTGGAACTGATGCAGAATGCTCATAAACCCTGCCAAAGCCTTCTCATGGCCATAAAAAGGCTGCTTAATTCTAGAAGAGTTGTTATTCCCCCTATAGTCTTTAACTGGGTTAAAGGAATGCCAGACCTGTCCCTGCCAACTATACCCCAGCACCTGGAAACAGGGTGATCTTTCCCGTATCCTGAACACAAATGTATAAATTTGCAGGCTGGCCAAAGGCATTTGCTATGATTAAAGGCCCAGCAAAATATTATTTTCCTTTTACTACCACCCCCAACATCAGTTTCAGTGGTGGTCGGCTTATCTAACATGGCACTCAACTAAATGTCGGGATGCCTTATATCTCACCTGAGGGACTTGTCTATGGCTTTCAGGTTCCTAAAATGTTGATCATAATTTACCCACCTAGAACCCCCTTTGACATGATGCACCTCCCTGTTAGCCACAAAGTAAGCTAGTAAAGGCAGGGCCTGAATGGGGTCCTTTTCTATAATCACTCCCAAGAACACCATAATACCTAGCAACCAAGTGTCCCAGACCTTAACTGCTGCTCTGGTTGATGCCTTTTCCCAATGACTACCAAGGACACCATCAAGCCCTTGTTAGAAGAACTGTCAACATCCAAAATGTGCTTCATTCCCTCGGTATCCACTAGGTCAAATATCTCTATAAATTCCCCTTTGAGGATCTTTTCTTTAACCCTGGTGGGAATGTGTGCCATAATATGAGACCCTAGGAAACCAAAAGATTAAATTTAACCATTTTCAAGAAGTAATAAGTTGTTCATTTATTGATTGGTTACTGATTTGTTATCCAAAAGTTAGAGGGTAGATATCAATGGTCCCTGCTCAGTCACATTCATAGCCAGTTGCATTATTAGAGAGTGAATATATATATGAAATGTATAAAACACATCCAAAACATAGAAGAACAAGTATTACAAAATACCAAGACAAATAAAGTAACAAGCATTCACATAGTACCTAATATATATATATATATTGGTATTGTATGTACAGCATCAACAAGCAGAGCATTACATATACACAGAAGCTTGAATATGTACCAAGCACATCTTAATTTAATGAGCAGTGGACTGTAATGTCGAGGCACTGAGCATCACCTGGTGTGGTCTAAGGGGATGATAGAGCAAGCTACAGAATTATTAAGCAGATTTCCTAGGACAAAATGCAGACCACTAAGCTGTAAACAATCTTTGTTTATGTACTGCAAATTCAAAAGTATATGTGAAGTGCTTTATTAGCAGATCACAACAAAATTACATGCATGAATGAGTCACTTGTTAAGAAAAGTGGAACTTTTCTTAGGTAATTTGTTCCCACAATCTGTTCTAATACAATCACTGTAAAGTCATACTTTAAGACGTACTTTTACAATTGCAATAATAGTATTCCTGTCATGGGACCTTAAGACATGTATTCTTAAAATTATGTCTACAATTAGTGATAACTGCATGTTAAGAGCTTCTACTTAATCTAATAAACATTTCCTCCTATGTTACATTCACACAGATTGATCATATGATTTTAATACACATTTATGGGAGTCGAAGGGCAGAAACTGTTATACTACCATTGCAGATCTATTCCCTGTGAAAAAAATTTGCAGAAGTGGCTGTTTGTGCTTTTCGGATTTTGCTGTTTACATGTCGACATTTTGGTGTTCAAAGAAATGCAGTTTCGAGGTACTAGATCCTGCAGAGACCCATCATACAACAGATGTGAGTACAACCTAATGACAGACAACAGCAAGTCCAGCAGGGACTGATCTTTAAAATCTAACCACAACCAAACGCAGTAACCTGAATAAACACTCATAGTTCCAAAAATAGAAACACAACAGGCCACAGACAACTGAAAATCCAAGAATTTATTTCACTTCACAAAGAACAGAATGGTTTAGCGCTTTCATCCAACAATATTAGGACTTCATCAGAACACCTAATTTTTTACAACCCAACCCTTTTATACTACCCAATTGCATAATTAATTGACACAATTCATTAATTAAGAACAACCTACCATATATTTCAAATTTATTTTTAAAATTATGATCAATAACTTATAAAATAAGATTAAAAACTTATCCTAAAATATACTTTAACTTGAGTATTCCTGAAATACTCATATTGTCATTAATGCCCGGATAGTTTGTTGCGTCTAAACGCAATTGCCATTTTAACTCACAAATGTCCAGATGCACATCCAAAACTCTACCTTGTGCATCCTTAACTAATTTTTACTTAAGCAGTTGAAATGTCCCTGTATATATATTTATTTTCCATTTATACAAAATTTACCTTCAGTCACCAATATGTACTTGCAATAAGTATACATATCACACTTAAAATTTCCCCACTTTCTGTTAGTCTTACTTGAAACTGTCCTACTACCCATCTTCAATTATTTTCTCGTAAATTTAACAAAATTAAAAGAGACATTGACAAATATGTGATGGGGAAAATCGTATCCGTATTTGCCAGGTTGCCGTGGTAACACTGGGGAAGGAGCCAATCGGGTTTCATGTGAAAATGAGGAAGTGATATCAGTGCAGAGGGATTACCAGCAGCAGCAAGTGGTTTCCCCTTTAGATGGTGGTTTACAGCATTCAGAGAGGCTGAGGAGCAAGGGATAGCCAACGAACCAGTCAGGGAATGAAAGCAGGAAATACATGGCACAGGGGGTGAGACCCAAGAATCGGAACTACCAGCAGAGTTATCAGCAGAGATATTAATGGACTTAGCGTTGGGTTTCAGTGATGAAGTAAGTGACTATAGTGACTGTGGAGCCGTGAATTGTTTGGGAATTCCACTTGATGGTGATGGACATTTTTGTATAACCAACGAATTATGTTGTGAGGATGGTATAGACAATATTGGTGAGCCAATTTACTTTGAAATATTCATGCAAGCAATGGTTGATGTTAACAATGAAAATATACATGGAAATGTTTATCCAAATGTAATTTACAACAGTGTAGGTGATAAGGTATTTAATTATTATGCAAAACTGATTGATACTGGGCATGCAAATTTGCTTGCCAAAGGATTTACATTTGTGCCTAGTAGATGTGGTAGGTTAGCAGAAACCCTGATAGATTTAAAGTTATTTACATGTAAAATTAATTTAAAAATATGGATTAAAGCTGATGGCATGAACAAATAGGAAGTGAATCATTATATAAAAATGCCAAGTACTTTTAATCCCCCAGTAAACAATTTGATAGGAATGTTTGAAAAGGCCTGTGAAATAGATATAAGGGAAGGTTTCAAGAATAAACCCACACATTTTGATTATAATCTAACTAGGGATGAGGAAATTGTGTTACTGGATATAGCTAAAGATAAAAGTATATGCATAATGAAACCCAATAAAGGCAATGGGGTAGTCATAATGGACAAAGCTGACTACCTCAATAGCACGACTACATTATTAATGGATGAGACCTATTGTGAAAACACTGTAAATGAAATTAATATAGCACACAAAAAATTGGACTTGATGTTAGAGGACATGTTGTTTTAGGGGCTAATAGATGAAAATGATTATAACTATCTAAAAAATGAGCACTCTATGGTTTCCAATATATTTGGAATGCCAAAAATCCAGAGGGGCCTAGAAAATTAAAAAATGCAGGCCTGTAGTGGATGGTAAGCGAGCCAAGATGTGTGTTATTAGTAAATATTTGGATTTTTAATTACAAAAAGGACTGGGGGTATTTTCCTATATAAGTACGGATTCTTGGCAATTTTTAGAAAAATTAAATGATGTAGAAATTAAGGATGATACTATTTTAGTCACTATAGACATTTGTAATTTATTTTCTGTGATACCTCACCATGTGGGGTTGGCATGGTTGGAAGTCCAATTAATTAAGACCAATGTATTTGACCAAGATCAAATTAATGTATTCATTGTTTTGATGAAAGCGGTACTAAAAATAATTATTTATATTTTGAAGGGTAGTATTATAAACAGTTGACTGGAGTGGCTATGGGGCTGCATGTGCCCCATATATGCAAACTATTTCATGTCATATTGGGAGCAGCAGTATATATTTCAAAGTGAATTTCAGTCCCACATTAAACATTATACGAGAATCCTGGATGACATATTTTTGGTTTGAGAACAGCATAAGGATGGTTTGAAAGATTTGTTGGAATACATTAACCAGACGGTGGATTTTTCCAGATTCACACATGAATACAGTAAACAAATGATATCATATTTGGATGTGAATTTGAGAATTGACAAAGAGAGGAATTGGCATGGTTGGAAGTCCAATTAAGACCAATGTATCTGACCAAGATCAAATTAATGTATTCATTGTTTTGATGGAAGCAATACTAAAAAATAATTATTTATATTTTGAAGGGCAGTATTATAAGCAGTTGACTGGAGTGGCTATGGGGGCTGCATGTGCCCCATATATGCAAACAATTTCAGTTAATATTGGGAGCAGAAGTATATATTTCAAAGTGAATTTCAGTCCCACATTAAACATTATACGAGATTCCTGGATGGCATATGGTTTGGGAAGGGCATGAGGATGGTTTGAAAGAATTGTTGGAATACATTAACCAGACGGTGGATTTTTTCAGATTCACACATGAATGCAGTAAAGACATGATATTGTATTTGGATGTGAATTTGAGAATTGACAAAGAGAGGAATTGTCTGTCATCAGGGAATTATAGAAAACACACTTTTTCCAACTCATATTTGGACTTTAAAAGCTGGCACCCATACCACCAAAAAAGTCCATTGTTAAGGGTCAGTTGGTGAGGGCTGCCAAAATAATGAGTTGTGATAATGAATTTGTAAAAGAAGTGGAATACATAACTGGGTTATTTATAAAAAGAGGTTATCCTGAAATACTATGTTTACAATTGAAAGTTGAAGTAGTAAATAAAAGGTTTGAGGGATTTTTTATAGGCCTATTCTAAAAGGCATCAGACAACATATGCAGACAACCCAGTCATATGAAATTGTGGAGGGTAATAAAAATGTCCAAGGAGGTGTGGGGGTGATATTTATTACCACTTTCAATCAGGATGTGGACTTGGTTACACAGGTTATAAAGACAAATTGGGGGTTGTTGCAATTAGATCGGAATGTGATGGATAGACTAGGTAATATCTCAATATTTATATTTAGAAGGGATAGGTCCTTCAAAGAAATATTGGAAATGGGTAGTAGGATAGTTTCAAGTAACACTGATAGCCAGTGGGGAAATTTTAAGTGTGGCATGTGTACTTATTGCAAGTACATATTGGTGACTGAAGGTAAATTTTGTATAAATGGAAAAAAAATATATATATACAGGGACATTTCAACTGCTTAAATAAAAATGTGGTCTATATGGCCAAGTGTGAATATTGTCCAGTGTATATTGAAAGACATGCAGATACTTCAAAGATAGAATTAGCGAGCATTTGTTAGACATCAGGAATGCAAAGGCTACTAATGCTTTGAGCAGGCACATTTCGATGCACAATGGGCATGGTTTTAAATTTTTAGTGCTACAACAATTAGTTAAGGATGCACAAGGTAGAGTTTTGGATGTGTACCTGGACATTTGTGAGTTAAAATGGCAATTGCATTTAGACGCAACAAACTATCCGGGCATTAATGACAATATGAGTATTTCAGGAATATTGAAGTTAAAGTATATTTTAGGATAGGTTTTTAATCTTATTTTATGAGTTATTGATCATGATATTAAAAATAAGTTTGAAATATATAGTAAGTTGTTATTAATTAATGAACTGTGTCAATTAAGTAATTATGCAATTGGGTAGTATAAAAGGCAGGGCCAGTGTTAGGATTTTGGGGGCCCACAGCAAATGTCAAGTTGGGGGCCCATTAGGCACTTCCAGTATAAGTGTCATCCTGTCAATGCCACACCTCCTAAGAAACTTTTTAGTTTGTGCTGCAAACCTTTAGGAGTAGAACGTACAGACAGACCTTAGCTACAAGCTGTTACATTACAACAGGCCTATATACTACACTTTGTTGACTTGTCTAACAAAGGGACACTTACAGTTACTGGCATTTAGTTGCAACAATGATACATTACAACTATATGTCCAGGTCTGGACTTAAATGAAATGATGACTAGGCCTACTGTTTCAACACTCCCCGCACACCCACCAGTCCACTCCTCTGAACCCCCACTTTTGGGCTCCCATACCATGCACACGCTTAACTCACATTTTGCATTACTCTCATCTTTTTCAAGAAGCCATAACTTTTGATATGTTCTGAAGTGCATTTTAAAGTTCTTTTTTCTTTTTACACAACCTTTTCATCCAATAATGGCTTGAACACAAATTATTATTAAGGAAAGAAATTCACTGTTGCTGTTCAGCTTTAGTTTTCTTTGCATCCTTTCAGCACACCTTTTCTGACCAAGATAGCACAGTAATAATCATTTAGGAAATAGCTCAATTAAGCTGGTACCCCCAAAGGCATAGGGGTTATATATGTGCCCTGTGATGCATTTTAGAGCATTTTCTCAGCATTTTACTCAAATGGTGGCCTAAAAAAAATCATGAAAAAGTAAAGCATTTCAGTCTTATTTTTTTCTTTCAAGGAAGACATAAGTTGTGCCCAAGGCTTAATGTTCAAAGCTGACAAAATAGTAGCTCACAATAAACAAGCCATTTGTGGGAATACATAGGTCTTATCTGGGAATACTGCCTCCTTCCCTAAACCCCCACAAAAGACAGTCACTGCCTATATAGCCCTCTGGTGTTAGACTAGGATGAAAGCAGAGGTTTAAATTGCCTTAGCCATATATTTCAAGTGACTGCTGCTCCCTCACCCCTAACCCTCAAAGTCAGCTTCATGTATATGTGCCTGATGTGTGATTGTGAGAATGATTTCTGTAATATATTCTAATTTGTTGCTCTTAGACAGTACACCACCCTTACACAAGCTATAGTAACCTTCATTTTACACTTCTGAGGTCTGTCAGAAAACTAAATAAACAATGACCACACTGTCCTCAGCTCAATCAAAAGCTATAATGACTTCATGTGCACACCACTAAGGGTTGACTGTGATGAAAATTAAAGCTGCAATAACAACACAATCCCCAGACCCCCATAACCTACAGCAGCTTTCTGTACACACACATTTGAGCAGAGCTGGTTTTAGAATGGGTGTGGGTGAAACCAGAGGCTATTATCAGCTTTATCCTAAAAGGGTCATATCTCAGCATTGTTCAGGATAAACAGCTCAATCAGAAAACTGAAAACTTTTTTGTCCTTTTCTTCAACCAGCAGTAGCTTTTGTGGGGGTCCCCAGAGTCAAGGATGATTAAGGGAGCCCACAGTATCCATTTATACAGTTTGGTGAGTGGGGGCTACCAGACTCCAAGAAGATCTAAGTGTCTGAATGTTCTGTGATATATCTTATGTCTTAATTTTGAAATATAATTACTTGTTAAGTACATTTTTTACTGATACCCAGAAGAATAATGTTTGTGTCCTGGCATTACTGGGTACATGCACATACAAAAATCAGTGATAATTTTTACACACACAAGCATAAGCCAAGGCAGTCCTAGTTTTGTAGTTATTTCAGCAAATAGCAATATATTGTACAACACTGGTACTGCCACACCAGATCTGTGAATGCTGTTTAGCAGTTGTCAAACAGCAGCAGGAGTAGGTCACTTATTTCCCTCACTGAGGAATAATTCATACCTGTCACTGTCCCTGATTTCAAAGACCTTACCTGATTTTGTTCATACTTTTGCTTTTTCCTTCACAAAAAGTTTGATTTGCTGGTAAATCATTCAGGATTACAAACAGTCAATCAATCCAGACATCTGAGTTTTATACTTATTGTCCAAAAATATGTGTTGATGCAAAGGGTGTTATTCTACTAACTTTTTAAGTGCATTAGAGTAATATTTAAAATGTAGTCCTGATTCTGAGCCTTTATTCTATTATTTTTGGGAGTGCACTGAATTCTTAAGCAGAGGAATTGAGAGTTATACTATCTGGTGTTATGCTTGTATTTACAAAACTCTCTGAAAGAGAAAACCATCCCTGATGATCGGAAGTATCAGCTCTTCTTAAAATCCAAAATTTGCACCAAGATAAGTCACTCTGGGCTGCTGATCTCTCTAGTGCTTACCTTGCTCATGTTCATTATCAACTTCATCCTAACAGGGTCATATCACAGCCATGTTCAAGTTAAAGAGCATAATTAGTAAATTAATACATTTCTTCTTCCTCATTTTTCCCTAACCAGCAGCAGCTATTGTGGGGCCCCCACACAGTCAATGATGATTAAGGGTGGCCCCTGCAGCCACTGGTATAGCAGGGACCTAATTCTGGCTATGTAGATACTTTTAGTGGAGAAAATGTCCAACAGCAGGATCTAACAAAGCCAGGGACACTATGTCAGTGGTAAAATGTTTAATGAATTCTGATGCCTGTTACTTGACAAAACATTGTTACTACAACCAGAAATATCTTTGAATTTTAAAGGAGGTATAAATAAGAGTTATTATCCATGTGGTTTTTTAAGTATACAAGAATGCTGTACTAGCTTTTGTTGGTTTGACAGACATGTAACAAAATATCAGGCTAAGATAACTTGCTGTGGTTGTGGGCCTTCAAGGAACAGGGGGCCCTCAGAGACCATAGGGTTTACTGGTGCCTAAAGCCAGCTATGATAAAAGGATTGGGTTGTAAAAATGAGGTGTTCTGATGAAGTCCTAACATTGTTGGATGAAAGCGCTAAACCATTCTATTCTTTGTGAAGTGGAATAAATTCTTGGATTTTCAGTGGTCTGTGGCCTGTGGTGTTTCTATTTTTGGAACTTTAAAATCTAAGGTTGCCATAACTTACAAATTATTTCCTACCTTGAATTTTGGCAACTTGAGATTTACTCGATTGATTCTATTAGTAAGCAGGGAGTGTGGCGTGAGTTCAGCCCTGCCCCCCCCCCCCCAAGTTGTTAGTGCCTCCATGTAAAACCTCTTCAGTTTTTATATTTCCTCTGATAATGTTTCTTTGGGAAGAACAGTAGTTTTATCAGGAAACTCTGACTGAAATGTATATTGAAATTGTTGGAATCAGTAGACTGACCCATAATGTTTCAGCTTCTGATACTTTCATATAATGCTGATAAAATATTCTTTTCTCTGGACAATGTCATGAAAGCAGTTGCAATCATGAGTTTAATACTGATGGAACTCACCCTTTCAGTACTGTGAATGCATATTTGAACTTTGGTGCAACTTAAGGGCTGTCTACTGAGGTGTTCAGAGATAAAAGTCCAGTGTTAAAAAGAATTATACATTGCTGGAACCTTTAATATAAGAACTATGAATCAAAGTGATTGCAAATGTTGATATACTTAAATATGATAAACAAAAGAATAATTGCTAATATATTTGGAATTAATGAAGCAAAATGGATTGGAATAGGTTATTTTACATCAGATGTAAAATGAAGAAAGGCAACAATCAGGAACCTGAATCAAGGACCAACAATGAAAACCAAGAGAATTTATTCACAGCCACGTCCACTGACTAAGCGCTTTCACCTAAAAAGGCATCCTCAGAGTCCTGAGGATGCCTTTTTAGGTGAAAGCGCTTAGTCAGTGGACGTGGCTGTGAATAAATTCTCTTGGTTTTCATTGTTGGTCCTTGATTCAGGTTCCTGATTGTTGCCTTTCTTCATTTTACATTTTTGCTGTGCCCTTTTGTAGGGTTGCATTTGGTTGTTTTATTTTACATCAGATAATGATTAGATGTTCTAGTGTGTGAAAAAATATTGTGAAAGTAATGACAAAGTCCTTATTGTGAGTAACAGAGTGCCAGAATCAATGCTGAGTTGCAACTCAAAAAATAGTAGATGATCAAAATAAGATTCAGAGGCAAGCCTTTCAGCATTATAGACATTGCAGTGATACAAGTTAATGCAAACTACGGAAAACATAGAGGACATTGACCAGAATTAATAGGATCTGTAACAAATGGTTAAAACACAAAAATTGATATTACATTAATCATAGGTGAGCAGAATGTTAAAATTAGTACTCAAAACAGCTGGAATGACAGGCAAGTTTGACCTTAGCATATGAAATGAAGTAATTGGTCATTGTACCAATACTATCCCTGGTTCCATGGTAGTAGTGTTAGTTCAAGAAAATTCTCCCCCAACTGACACACAAGACTCTGGAATGATATCTGACATTGTTAATTCCCTATCCATTGATTTTAATTACCTTTAATGGACTAGTCAGATTCAACTGTAAGTGCTTAAAAAGGACTTTTTTTAAAATAACAGCCAAGAAATCTCCTTGCTAGAAGAGACTGACATGAGATTACTCAACAGCCTTCATGAAGCAAAGATCAAGCTACCATTTTTCTTGGCTCTAATGCAAAGACTGCAAAGGACATGATGACCAAGAAAATAGGACCAGGGGGACTAATTTGAAAATATTTGGTTTGAGGCAAGGAAGTGAAAATTACCCTGTTTTTTTTTTCAAAAAACTAGGATACTCTTCTTACTTCACCAGATTCCTCTGTCACCTTAAATACGGAAAGACAGCACAGAGTCCTTCAACTGTAAGCACAACATCAGTGCCCAAGGGCTAGTGTAGTCCTTTGCCCTTACAAAAATAGATCTCTTACTAAGGAAAGCCTAGTAATGTACACAGATCTGTGGGAAATAATAAAGTTTGATGAAGAAATGACTTTTTTTAAACAAAGGCAGTAATGTATTTCACTGTGTCCAGATTAAGTTTATGTAGATCCATCTCAGGCTGTTAAGCCATTGAGACAAGAGGAACTGGATGCTGAGCAAGAGATGGAATGGTCTGTTACCTCCCAGAAAAGGAAAAGAGACAAAAAAGAATATTGCCAAAACAGGCCTAAACTCCAAAAGACACAGAGCAGTGCCCTCTGATATACTAAAGCAATCCTTAATTCTAACCAGTGAAATAAGGAATCTAATTACTCTGTATTTTGCTAAGCTAGCTACAGTACTTTGAATATATGATATATGGAGTGAGAACTCTGAACAAATATCTAATAACCTCTTGTGATGATTTGAAAATGGCATCATGTAGCACTGATATGTATGGTAGTACATCCATGAGTGATGGTGATGTTGATATTTAATGCCAGCACTGAAATCCTTGAATTTACCTTGGGATTCCAGCATGAATTTTCTGCCAGATGGGGTAAAACAAACCAAGAATACTACAGGACATGGATCAGGAACTTCCCCCACCTGCTGCATAGGGCATGGAGGCTTTATGCCTCTTCCATTGTAAGCATCATGAATACTAACCCCCTACTGGAAGGACTTTTCAAAAGGTCACAGAAACACATTACAGTTCTAATTTTGCTGATGAAAACTTGTAGGATAAATAGAAATACTTTATTCAAACCCATCAAGAACTTTGGATGAGGAAGCTCTGGTGCACCTGGTCTGAGAAAATAACTCCATTGCCAAACAAAATAGATTTTAATCACAATCAGAGATGCATGGGGACTAGCTGACCCCAGCATGAGAGTAGTAGGCTGTCTCCACTTCTTTGTTTGTTACAAAACAAAAACAGGCCAAGTAATTAAAATCCAGCATTTAGAAACAGTCAAAAGCAGTAGAACACTTCAAAAATCATTGCTAAGTTCTAAAATAATAATAATAATAAAAAAAACCTGACTAGACTTATTCACCAAAGAACTCATCTTTATTTATCTATGATAAGTACTTTTGTCCGCTAACTGATACTTAGAGGAAACAAAACACCTGCTGCACAAAAGAATGCTGATCCACCTTAAAAAATATAAACAGATATTAAATTATAAAACAGGAGTGATTTTTGAATGTCTGACATCTCGCAACTATTTAGTAGCATAACCAGTACATAAAAAACTTAATCTACATATTAAAGACATGGCAAACTCAGCAGAGGTTACCAGTTTATCATAATCAGCAGATGTTAAGAACTACTACACAGCCTGAGGCAATCTAACAACCCTAGGACCATCCATTGCTTTACAGGACATTGGGGCTGTTTAGGTGAAAGACAAATTTAAACACAGTAGGCTAGTAGCTAAGTATTTGTAGGGTGGATGTTAGTTAGAATACTTTTCTTATTGACAGCCTCTGTTCATAAGGACATGGGGGGCAAACCATGGGTAAATTTATGATTTCTCATCCAGTTGTCAAGGTTTCATTTAAACAGTGTCAGAGATGAACTCTGTTTTACATAGATGAGGATTATATTCCATAGTGTTGGATCCTTTGGGACACATACCTGTCTCACCAGTACGTTCTGTTTATGTCACAAGTGAAGTTCAGATCCCTGGATTTAGTCTTTCTGGTGCTCTTTATTTTGTGATGTGTAACAGATCCCTCAGGGCTGGGTTTGAGGAAACCCTATAAACCAGGCAAAGATCCTCTCTCAGCAGCCTGTAGGAGACTGATTACAGAGACAGAGATTTTAGGCAATCAGTGTTGGATGGGGTATACATGCCATGAATTGCCAAGGTGAGTAACCTTTGTGGGTGTTCCAAATGTTGCAAGTGTCTGCTTAGATACATGCCAAAGGGAACATTGTATTCAATGATAGGTCTGATAATGACGAGTAGAGTGGTACTATAACTTCCTAGTACCTAGATGCCATACCCTTACCTATAAGTTGGACAACACAGAATGGTTTTCTTGTTTTCTTAGCCACATGTTGGTCAAAGGCCAGATTACTGTCAACATATGCTCACAAATCCCTTACTACTTAATTAAGTCTTAGGGGCATTTATTGATAGAGTAACTAACTTGCATTGACAATTTCCCAAAGGGTATTGGAATGCATTTTTTTTTGGAAATCGGTTTTAGGCCATGGTCTGTGTTAGACCCAGCTACAAGATGTTTGTGTCTTGGGGGGAATCTATAATAGCTCCTAATTTACAGTTATCTGTGAACTTGGGGAGCCAGAGGCCTTTAATGTTAGTTTTGACTTCCAAAATGTAGATGCCAAACAGCAACAGGCCCAAGATGGAACCCTTAGGTACTCCAATAGTGACCAATATCTTGGTGGAGGTGGTCTCACCACTCCTGATTTCTTTGGTCCTGTTTATAAGCCCGCCAGCAAATGCTATTTGATACATAAGCAAGCTGCTCTAAGCTTATTTCGGCACAATGCCACAATGTTTAACAGGTTTCAGATCTAATGCTAACCTTATCCATAAATGTTACTGTCTAGGCATTTGCTACTTTGCTAACCATCGTAGCATGATAGTCAGTTCTGAGAAGAGAAAAAAAGCTTGAAAACTGACTCCATACCCTCTAAACAACAAGTTACCACATTTTCAGCTTCTGCAGTGCTTCACAACTCAGAGAGACAAGGTCAACACCTTCTGCCACAAGATGTCTGATCCTGGAATTTCTTAATGTAAAGCAAAGAAAAAGCAGCTCTCGGGTGCAGATTAAACAACAAACAACTAGCAGTGCTTCCCAACTCAGAAAGACCAGGCAAACACCTCCTACCACAAAATGTCTGCTCTTGGAATTTCTTAATTTAAAAGCAATTAACTTGCATTGACAGTTTCCCAAAGGGTATTGGAATGCATTTTTTGGAACTCAGTTTTAGGCCATGGCTTTGGCACCAGTCACTGGATGTTTGTGTCTTGGGAGGAATCTATAATAGTTCCTAATTTACAGTTATCTGTGAACTTGATGAGCCAGAGGCCTTTAATGTTAGCTTTGACTTCCAAAATGTAGATGCCAAACAGCAGCAGGCCCAAGATGGAGCCCTTAGGTACTCCAGTAGTGACCAATATCTTGGTGGAGGTGGTCTCACCACTCCTGATTTCATCGGTCCTGTTTATAAGCCTGCCAGCAAGTGCTATGTGATACATAAGCAAGCTGCTCTAAGCTTATTTCGGCACAATGCCACAATGTTTAACAGGTTCATAGGTTCATAGGTAGGTACTAGGCTATCGGCCCTGGGGCCTATACAAGCCCAGCCAAAAAGGTACCCTGGCTTTTGCCACCCAAGAAAATTATTTTCCTGTGCCACTGTCGAGTAGAGCCACAGAGGTGATCCTCAGGGTGAATTTCCTATTTCCCATCCAATCATCAAGATTTTTCTTGAAGAGTGCCAATGAGGAGCTTTGTTTGATATAGATAGGTAGTTTATTCCAGAGTATAGGAAGTCTCTGGGACAGGAATCTATCCCTCTGTCATGTTCTGTTTATTGTGGTGACAAGGTTTAGGTCCCTAGAGCATGTAGCTCGAAGGGATTTCTTTAAGTGGAGCATGTTCAACAGCTCTGGGTTTGACATAGCTTTGTATGTTAGGCAGAGATCACCTCTGAGTAGGCAATATGCGACAGAGTAAAGCTGGAGTTTTTTGAGACGGTCTGCATAGGGCATCTGTTTGAGGCCGGTAATCCTCATTGTGAGGTATTTCTGCAGCCTTTCCAGTTGTTGTAAATGTCTTGTGAGATACATACCAAAAGGGGCGTTGTACTCTATAATGGGTCTAATGAGTGATGAGTAGAGGGGAACAATGACCTCTTTTTCTGGATGAGAAACCTTTTGTGATGAGGTGTGCCACATAGAAGGATTTTCTGACTACTGTGGCGATGTGATTATCAAAGGAGAGACTACTGTCCACCTGTGTCCCAAGGTCTCTTATCACACTTTCGGTGTTAAGTATACTACCGCCTATGTTGTAGTTCATGGGTACAGAGTTTTTACCAAAGTGGATGACAATGCACTTTTTGGCATTGAGCTTAAGGCCATGGTTTTGACACCAGGCATCTGTCTCAGTGAGGCCCTTTTGTAGGATGTCCACATCGTTAGGAGTTTCGATTATGGCTCCTAGTTCGCAGTCATCTGCGGACTTCATTAGCCAAAGACCTTCTGTGTTAGCCTGTACTTCAGAGAAGTAGATACCAAACAGGAGAGGACCCAGGACTGAACCCTGTGGCACTCCACTTGTCACTGGTCTGAAGTTGGATTTGGAATCTGCTACTTTCACAGCGTGGGTTCTGTCAGTGAGCCAGTTAGCAACCCATCTTGTGACATAGGGATTTATACCTAGTTTAGTGAGTTTATCTATAATTCCAGAGTGGGGGATGGTGTCGAAAGCCTTGGCAAGATCTAGATAGGCTGTGTGAACCACCTTACCCTTGTCTACGGCTTTGGTGACTGCTTCAATGAAGTTTATCAGGTTAGGAGACATGATCTGCCTTTTACAAACCTGAACTGGGTGGGATCCAGAGTTTGGAGATTACCAATGTCTTTGTTTATAAGTTCCATGATGATATGTTCCATGGCCTTGCAGACCAGGCTCATCAGGCTAATGGGGTGGTAGTTCCCGGGGTCCGTGGTGGCTCCCCCCTTGTGGAGTGGGATAACCGTTGCTGTGCGCCATTCAGCAGGCACAAAGCCTGAGGTGAGGCTATGAGTGAACATGGTACTTAGGTGAGATGCCAGTTCGTTCTGTAGTTCGTGTAGGTTTCAGAGCTAATGCTAACCTTATCTGTAAATGTTACTGTCTAGGCATTTGCTACTCTACAGGGGCACTGCAAACCATCGTAGCATGAAAGTCAGTTCTGAGAAGAGAAAAAAAAGCTTGAAAACTGACTCCATGCCCTCTAAACAACAAATTACCACATTTTCAGCTTCTGCAGTGCTTCACAACTCAGAGAGACAAGGTCAACACCTTCTGCCACAATATGTCTGATCCTGGAATTTCTTAATGTAAAGCAAAGAAAAAGCAGCTCTTGGATGCAGATTAAACAACAAACAACTAGCAGTGCTTCCCAACTCAGAAAGACCAGGAAACACCTTCTACCACAAGATGTCTGCTCTTGGAATTTCTTAATATAAAAGCACAACAAAAGCAGCTCTCAAGTCCAGATTAAACAACAGACAACTACCAAGCACCTAAGTCCCTGGCTAAGTCACCCATCTGCAAATAAATTTGGAGGCACACAGACTAGAAAAGCCAACAAACAGAGAAATGAATATTTTTGCCACAAAATTAAATAAATGTTTAAAATGCACTAAACAGTAGTGATCACTGTATAATGTAATTTCCATTACTCATTTAAGTCTGATGGGGGCCTGGCACTATTTCAGAACTACAAGCACAGACGTTATTAAAATGTTATTTTTTTGGCTCCATCCATGATGGATGACTTGCTGGAAGGTGAGATACTCTCACTTACTCTTCAACAATGGGGGATTTAAGTTGGCTCTATTGCATAGAGGAATGGGACCTGTCACATATACAAGCATATGTGAAATATTAATTAAAATTATCTGTGTCTTTCAGGTACTGGTATATCATGTGATCCTGCATTTTGAGGTGTTATGAAGTAACACAATGTGCATGGTATGCCAGAAATACATAAAGCACTGTGGCACCCTTGGATTACCCAATACCATATGGTAATCTCAGTTACATGATGCAGTATAGGTACATATGTATTTATTTAATTTTATTTTACTTAATGTTTAATGATTATTAATAAGTTTGTACAATAAAATCCACAGTTTAGCTTTACAACCAGGGCACTTCTAGATCAGCTTATAAATACTTAAACTAGAAATAGAAATACACAAAAAATCATATAACATCAATCAATTTGTCAAAAAATAAGCAAATGAAAACTGATATAGGTTCATCTGCCAGGCTCACAATAGCCTCTCCTAAATAGGTAAAATCTTAGAGATCTCAAAAAGACAAATTCTGCTTCACATGCGTAAATCCAAGTAAATTTTAACTCATGTGCCACAATTTCAGAGGGTAGGAGAAAGATATGAAAAGGACACTCTGGCTGATCTTTCCAGTCACATCCCCAGAATGGCTAGCAGCCTCTCAATAAATGACCAAAGCTGCTTACTGGGCTGCAGGGATACAACAGCTGTCTCTCAGATAGACAGGACCCAGGTCATATAGGACTTGAAAAATGGGCATCAGAATTTCAAGGATGCATCATACTGCAACAGTCAACCAGTTCAAGGCCCTAAGGACATGAGTAATGGGAGTAGTAATTGGCACACACAGTCTGGCAGCCAAATTCTGAACACCCTGCAAGCACAAAAAGTCATTATTTAATGCCCAAAGTAGACAGTATTGCAATAATCTAAGCAGGATAATACTAGTGTACTATAAAGCCAGCACCATCATAAGTACATAAAGGAAGACCTGGGTTTGATTAGGGGTCAGGTGACTTTGGTGCCACTGGGCAGAGATGAGGCTAGCCATCCCAAGGGGAAGGCATTTCTCTAGGCATTCCCTGTGGGGGAGACTTCTATCATAAAGGGGAGTAGCCTTCAGACATAAGACAGGTGACTGTAGATAAAGGGGAAACAAAGAGTAAATAATTCCCCAGGGGGAAGCAATCAATGGCACAACTACCCAGGACATTGCACTGGTGCCGTCTTTAGAAAATAAGTAGTCCAGAGGCTGGTAGACCCAGTGATGGACAAGGGGACTGGGGTAACCTGGTAGACACAGAGATGAATGGGGACACTAAGGCAGTCATATGGAATGAAGCAGAAGAGGAAACAAAAAATACTAGTTTGCTATGATTGGACACCAGACACCACATACCGAGTACATCCATGAAGGCAAAACCACAGTCAGTTTAGAACCATACCTGGAGTACTGCAGTAACAATTCAAAAGCTCAGTCAGGATTCTATGATCCACCATGTCAAACACCAAACAGAGAGATCCAGTGGGCTCAGGACAAAGTATTTCCTCTGATCTCGTGCCATCAAAAGATCATTTACCACTGTTATGAGAGTTGTTGCCATGCTGTACTGAGATCTTTAACCAGACTTACATGGGTCCAGCAGTTCATGAGACATCAGATGGGAATACAGCTATCCATAAACCATCTTCTCGATTACCTTATCCACAAATGAAAGATGTCTGACTGGTCTAAAATTCTCCCGCCTGTTCATGTAAAATGATCTTCTCACAGCTTGCCTCACATTATGAAAGATTGATGAATGCATGCCTTCATACATGAACATTTCTTATTTTAAGCTTTATGAACCAATGATAATTGTCACACAGTTGTCTTGTGTTGCCTTTTCAGAACATCATGCTAGCCTGGGCCAGTAAGGGTATAGTATATCTCCTGGATGAAAACATATACTCATTGCATGCATGGACATCTGCACTTCATTCCTTGGACTGGTATTACTACATGCCTGTATTTCATACATTTAAAATTTTCAACCACCAAAATACCAACCACAGACAGTACTTAACTTATTTCAAAATGCCACTGTATACATCCCCTGCATAAGAGACTCATCCTTTCTTATTTGCTATATCTGGTAATTATATCACTGCATGAATCTGTATGTAGCTAATGTTGTGCATTTACTAATTCTTCAGTTAATGTGTATGTTTACTTCTTTCATTACATATATATGTGTGTGTGTGTGTGTGTATGTGTGTGTGTGTGTGTGTGTGTGTGTGTGTGTGTGTGTGTGTGTGTGTGTGTGTGTGTGTGTGTGTGTGGCACATATTGTATAGCACAGATGGATATTACTGTTTGACTCCACTGGGCATATTATATATCATATATGAACATTCCTCCATATTTGTACATATAGGATATGTTTTGTTAACCAGGTAAATAAATGAATGATTTAGGCATGTGAGGTAGAATTTACTCACCAAAAGAGTGAAACCTGTCACACTGCAGAGAGCTGCAAATAAATTAAACAAACAATATCCAACAGCCAGTGAGAACAAGCTGTATATTTATTTGCAGCAAATCAGCAGCAACCCAGACCAGTTTTGCTAAAGCTTCATCAGTGGGAGTATCATTGCAAAAAAAATCATACTAAATATAAAATTTCCATTGTCACGTGATTTCAAAAGAACCAAAAGTATACCAAATTCACCAAAACATCTTAAATAAAAAAAAAATATAATAAAACAAAATAAAATAAATCCCGTATGTATAGTAACTAACGAGAAAAAAAAGTATTCTTAACTTTTACTGTAAAGGGATGTTTATCAAGGTAACTACAGAATCATAACCAAGGATCAGAACGAACATCAATCCACTTGTTCAACATGACCAAACCGTAACAGATGTACTAAAACAAAGGAATTGGCAAGGTCATCAAAAGTGTCCCCAACCAGTAAAGCAACCATTAACTATGTTTCTTAAGAATATCTTGCAGTGGTAAGATAATGGCTTTTGTACAATACCCCCTGTCTAAATTTATGCTGCACCTTAAACAGAGAATCATATTTTACAAGACAGTTCTACAGCTGACTAGAAACTGGTCTCGAGCATTTCAGTCCTACAGGGTAAGGTCCATTTTCTACTCTGTATATTTATACAACCATCTACCATAGCTGTTGCATTAAGGGTTTATTTTATTCCATTGTTTTTGATTTCGGTGTTTTCTGTTTAAGAATGGTCTTGAAACAAAGACATGTTTTTAGATCAATTGGTGATCCCCCTAAATTGCCAGTAGGTGTGTTCCAAGTGTCTGTGTGTGTGGGTGTGTGTGTGTGTGTGTGTGTGTGTGTGTGTGTGTGTGTGTGTGTGTGTGTGTGTGTGTGTGTGTGTGTGTGTTACTGTGTATATGTATATATCTATCACTCTGTGTGTATGTGTGTATGTGTGCGTTTCTAAGAGAGAGAAAAAATGGAACCCTATTCAGAACAGTTTTTTCTGCTTTGCACTTACTGACTGCTAGAATAGCTGCAGGCTCCCCTTTGTCATTGAATTAGATAAAGCTTGTAGTGTGACAATTAATTAATGAATGAATTAATATTCTTTTATCACAGAAATGAGTACAAATATTTTATGTAACAAATGCTACACACCCTTATGTCATTAATTCCTTTTATATATTTGAACACTTTCTCTAACCCCTTCTTTTGTCTACCTCTAAAACAAAATGCATTTTATTCAACCATCCTTTTGTATTGTTTCTTTTTCTGTAGTTGCATCTTTTCAGATGACATCTATTTTACGTATATCCTTGCACACAGGATGCCTTTCAATCTATATTCCAGAAATATATTAAATTGTTTTTGCAGAAAAATAATGGCCTTTACCTGCTTTATGATAAGACCACTTATTTCTGTAACTTTCAGTACTTATTCTGTTTTCTTTATAGTGGTTTCATGTTGATTTTATTGCTTCACTTTATCTAATGTGGTAATATCTGAGTCCATTTCTGTTATTTATTCCTAATTATTTTGCACTCTTTACCTTTCCTCTGAATGTTTGCATTTCTTTGTGCTAACATCAGTTGCTATCATTTTAACTACTTGTTTTACTTCACTATATCTTGCCCTACATTATTTTTTCAACGTTGTTACATTCCAGTCCTACTGTACAACTTATATCATCCACAAAGTAAGAAAACACCTCCTTCCATTCCCTTTCTGTCACCATTTATGATAACATTTGGGAAACTACTGAATCTACTACTTGGCTTGCAGCACTGCAGTAGTAAATCTGTGTTTTTCTAAGGATACTGAATTTACGTCCATTCATTGCCAAACAAATGTAAGGTAAAGAGATACTGATAATAATTAAAGATGGAATTTATGTATACCACGCCAGTAATCCATGTTCTAAAATGAGGACAATTCTGGCATAATATTTGCAGCAGTATTATGTACCGGTACTGTGCATGCATGTTACTAACTACATACCATTAGTACCTACATTAACATTCCTATGTTCTTGTACTCGCAGATGTATTACAAAGGTAGCAATATTAGGGTTAGTACATTATCTATTAATAGGTGTCATTTACCCATACATGATTCTTGTATCTGCTTTCCTTACATTCCCTTATAGCTGTGCTTGTGGTGTTTAATTATAAATGTTGAATACTAAATGTTATAACAGCTGATGATCAGTTCTTAGGAGGAGTTGGTGGGCATTTTGATTTATCTGATGTAACCTGGTTGACATGAGGTGACAACTGTTTTAGATGGGGAACATTGCACTGTCTGATGTCAGGCATGCATTCTATCATTTGCATATGTTAGTATCAAAGACTGTACAGTAGGAGCTGGATGAAAAAAGTGTGGACCGCTGCTGAATCAAAGAATCGCCACTCAAAAACGTATACGTTAAACTATGTGTTACTGAGCACTGTCAGTTTATGGCAAGGCACTGGTTAGCTGCTAAATGTACAGCAAAGTCAGCAACACCAGTGGGGAGCAATGCCACTGCGTGAACAAAGGATGAAGGTGAAAACTTAGTTAATAAAATCATAAATCCACTCTTGTGAGTCAGGTCTCAAAAGAAGTTTCCACTTGTGCTTTTTGCTCTTCCGTTTTCTGGATAAGTACTGGTGATGTGCAAGAAAATGTACTCACAGCACTCATGATATACTCTGTGTAAAGACAGCTGATGAATATACTTTCTGACACTAATGAGAACAGACAGTCTTATAATCACTGTCACGTCAATAATATTTTGTAGGGAGGGGATGAAAACTTGCCATTTTACTTAAAGTTCATGTCAAACTGAATCTATATTTTCCAATCACATACACTAACTGCCAACCTACATAATGATTTTCTGGTAAGTAATTACTTACGCTTATCAAGAAATATTCAGTAATCCCTGTTACACTTCATATCATAATAAAACGATTTCAGTGACATGACTGCTTAAATTACTATGGTATTATTAAAGTAGCAAAAAGTTGTCAGGCAGGAGGAGCTGCTGTGAACCTTTGTCAGAGACTGAGTTTTGGCCCATATTACTGCTTAAAGCAACATTCCTGAGCAGGATGCTTGGAATGCAGAATTAATTTGCAAAGCACACTTTGATTGTTTTACAGAAATGCCTTGCCTATGAACAAAAATAATAAAAATAAAAAGGTCTTAATGTTACTTTTCAGTTTGGATATAGTAATGACAGACATAGATTTTGTGAACAAATAATTTTAGGAATCTGAACTAACAACTGAATAAAAGACTTATATATTCCTAGTACTTTACCTCACTTTTGTACAGTGAACAATCCTGTTCCATAAGCAATTATAAAATAGAATTGGTTATTGCTGAAACTGTGGTTTTACACAGTAGATGGAAACTCTTACTTCATCAGGACATAAACATCTGCAGACAGGGCATGGAAATAACATTTGTCTTATTAACTTAGAATGTATAAAAAATAACTTAAATGAACACTTACTATCATGCTATTGTAACATGCCAGATTTTACTATTTTTGCAGACTGCAGCATATATTTCATGAGATAATATATAGATGTGCACATTAATATTCAATTCCTAACCTAATGATTAGTGTTTTGGAGCATTTTCATTTTGTTTTGTTCAATGATTTTTCTTTCAGTCAACTTTGAATTTAATAATTTGAAGTTAGTAATGTTATTTGTACCATTGTTATAGAGCTTGATAGCATTATGGGAGTAATCAATTATTAGCCACAATACATCACAGAGCCAATGGCTTCTTAAACAAATAGAACCTTTGTAAATGTTTCAGAAATGTTATACTAGATGCTTACTACAGCTCAGTGAGTCTTTCAAACACTCTGAATTTCTTACATTTCTGACTAGTATTTAGCATTACTGCTCTTGCCTTTACTGCACACTTGCTAATGTGTTGACTCCTCTGCACTTACACTGTAGATACAGAGTAAAAATAGTATATTCATAATGGCATTTCTTGGTTGCTCCCCATCTACAAATATTTCATTTGTTTATTTACAAAGATCATGATGTGACCTCTTTTTCTGTAACAAAGTGTTTGGAGACACTGAAGTCAGAGCTGGTTTGAATGCAATAATTTCTCAAATTAGTTAACAATAATATTATTGACTTTAGTAATTTAAACACATTACCATTAAAGACTTGTGAGAGGAAAACAATGAAATGGTTAAACAATTCATTATTTGCTTTATTTCTTATGAACTTCTGATTAGCCAGACTTTCTGTATGTGGCACATGGCAGGTAGGACATTTGAGTCAGTATTATATTATATAGGTGAGATTGCAAAGTGAGGTCACGGTGTCATCCAGGAGCTTACATTTCCTAGTTAACGGAACAAAACCCCATAAGTACACCTTTTGATCTCTTTTGATCTCTTTGGCTCAACTGCAAATGCTAATAAACTATTCATTCACAACACACTTGCTCACTGTCACTTGCTCAAAAAGACAAGTGCTCTAACTCCCATTAGCTTGATCTCCTGTAACTACTTAGCCTTCCCAACCTTCAATTCTATAAAACTGTATAGCCCTACCAGAACCCTATCTCTAACCCTAAAACTCCCTTCCTGCTCCCTAACCCTAAAACTCCCTTCCTGCTCCATAATCCTAAAATCCTTATCTTGTTTCATAACCCTAACCCTCTCTTCTCGACCCCCTACCCAGACTTCATTCTCACTCTCTAACCCTAAAACTCCTTTGCCAATCCTTAATTCTAAAAACCCTTCCCATTTTCTAAACCTAACACATTCTCCCTGTCCAATACCCTACTCAATATTCCCACTCTCCCTCACACACTCACTACCACTGCTGCACTTACCTCACTCAAACTCAAATAATGTGCTCAGTTACACTCATATTCAAGTTCAAGCATGAGTGGTCACCTATACAAGCTGTAAGATGGTGGAGTTGTAGTCCTTGGCTTCAAAACAGAATTCTTCAAGAGCTTGGAGACTCAAGCCTAGTCAAGCTACAAGATGTATGAGTCCCTGACTTCAAGACAGAAGTCTTCAAGATCTTGGGGACTCAAGCCTACTCAAGCTACAAGATGATCCAGTCCCTGGCTTCAAGACAGAAGTCTTCAAGAGCTTGAGAAATCAAGCCTACTCAAGTTAAAAGATGGTTGAGTCCCTGGCTTCAAGACAGAAGTCTTCAAGATCTTGGGGACTCAAACCTATTCAAGCTACAAAATGATCCAATCCCTGGCTTCAAGACAGAAGTCTTCAAGAGCCTGTGGACTCAGGCCTACTCAAGCTACAAGATGGCTGAGTCCCTGGCTTCAAGACAGAAGTCTTCAAGAGCTTGGAGACACAAGCGCTTATACAGACCTAATCTCTTTCTTACAGCAACAGAGGAATGGTGCCTTCAAAGCCTTTTAATGATAAAATTAGTTATATTAGATATATTACTGAATGTGAGTTTATGCAAATTACTAGCCTCCTTCACTGATCTTTACCCATGACGCTTTAATACAAAGACTATCTCATTCAAACTATAGAATACAAAGAACAAAGTTTAAACCTTTAATCTTTGCTTGCAAAGATAGTTGTTTTGTATCAACAATCTTTATTTAAAAATAAAAAAATTCTGAATAATTTCAGTCTGTTTCATTTGTTTACATGTACAGCAACAACAGATGAGCCCATTATCTTCTGTATGAAGACTAATTAGTGCGCAGCACAAAGAAATTAGTACTTCAACAGAAAATCCTTAATGCATAATGAATCAAACCAAAGCAACTCTTTACCATATTTGTTCTTGTTTGAAATCATGTTTATAATCAATAAATGTACCCATACATTAAGTGTAGCTCACCACTTTCATAGACCTGGTAACTAAAACCATATATTTTACCAAATTTATTTATAAAGCATTTATTAGTATTAAGCAGTAAAGTGCTTGGCCTGAATCAACCATGCTTGCTATAGAATTTGCTGTAATATAAACACACTGAATCTACAATGCAGCATGTTGTGGAAGATCACTACCCATTTTTTACACATAATAACAAATTAAAATTCTAAGACTTGATACCAAGTTCTGTTGAAATCCACACCACTATGCCACAGGTCCATTTAGATAAAATACCTTGAACAGTCACTCTCTATTGCTAAAAGGATGACAATGTTAAAATCCACATATTAATGTAAACTTTTAACTTATTGTGAACCAAGCTGTCAGTAGTTCCATTGTGAGGACTGGAGTAAAGCCTTTTTATTTAGGTTCAATAATACCAGAGTCATAGGTAACCCCTTACCATTTACGAATTTTACATTTCTCTCAATGTGTCAGATGAATAAACCATGACATTCCCTTCATAAAACCTTGATCAAGCCCTTTCAAATATATAGGGTTAAATTTGCTTTTGTTGATAAGAAACTTGATAACACATTATAAGGTTGGCAAATTACTTGGCAATTAGCATTTCCTACTGAAAGAAAAATGTTTGTTATCCCACAACCCCTAGATTTTAATATGATATGATATCTTCTAAGTTTGCACAATGTTCCTAAGAAAGGGATACATTGGAGGAACATGTTAGAGAGGAAGCTGGTGCAGTCCTATTACCACCCCTTGACCAACTATTAATGCATTCCCAATACAAAGACCATACTTAGCACTAGCCTGCACTATCCATTACATCGAAAACTTGCCTAGCCCTCAGGCCATTTCCACAGCCAAACCTCTCAACATGAAGACGTTGAGAATAGGAAGAAAGGCCATTGAAAATTATGTACATCCAGCTAAAAATCTGGCCATCTAATTACCATAAAACTGGAATATCAAATAGCACATAACTCGTCCTGCCTCCAGTAGAAATATGGGATACTACTCAGAAACAGTTGTTTAAAAACAGAGAGTGACAAAAATGATTGGACACTATAAGCCCATTATCAAAGAAACTGTGTAAAATCTGTAGACTTAAATTAACTTCATTTCAAAAATTCTACCACACAAGGCAATTTATTTTTGCTTCAAAAAAGGGAGGTGTAAGATGTTTGCCCTCTTTATTTAAAACATCATTTCCACTAGTGTGTTGGTGATGTAGCATGGTTTTCTATGTACTAGACAGCTTCAAAAATCACATGTGATGAGGGGGATTCAGAAAATTTTGTGAAGGGGTACATCAAGCCTGAAAACAGGGAGATACCACCAAAAATAGGGAAATCCTGTGGAAGGGTAAATCAGGCCTGAATATAAAAGCATTCCCCCAAAATAGGGACAGCTGAGATGTCTGTCCACAACCATCTATCAATTGAAAAAAAGGGTGAGTGTATACACATGCACACACACACACACACACACACACACACACATATATATATATATATATATATATATATATATATATATATATATATAGTTAAAAACGTACTCACATAATCACAGTCAGGGAGACGAGTGGGAGAACTCTTGCCAGATATTGACTCATATTCACAAACTATATGTATAGTTACATATGCTGTGATGATATAAATACAAGTTGTGAATTTATACATCCTAATGCTAAGAAGAAATATACTTTCAGATGTTTTGCAACGTGTAATACTGCTGCCATTGTGTATATGGCATGCTGTAAGGTGTGTCAAGCATTCCACGTAGGGAAATGTACAAGAAGGTTGAAGGACAGAATTATTGAGCACAAATATGAAATACATAGAGAGGTAGCAACTAATGCTTTGGGTAAGCATATGTAGTAGAAAGGAAGTACACATACATTTAACTTTAGAGTGATTGACATCTGACAGAAGAAAAAAGGGGAAGGGATCTTAATAATGAGTTAGAAGTACATAAATACTCATGGATCACACTTTTAGAAGCTGATTGTTTTCCAGATTTAAATATAACAATACGTATTAAACCTGTTTTAAAAAAAAGACAGCTAACTCTTGTGTGGATGGGTTTTATTTAAATGTTTTACCTATTTTATGGTTATACTGACTTTCAGTAATATTTTACCTGTATATATGTCTTTAAACTGAAGTGCTTAATACAACTGTCATGTGATCAGTCTTATGGTTTGAATTTACTATTTAAATGAAAGCAGTTGATCTCTTTTTTTTTACACATTGATGAATCACAAAAGCTTTGTGATTCTTTTCCTGTTTGGAATATACGTTGCATTTTCCCTCAACATTTCCAGGTTTTGGATTTTTTTACTACTGTTTTACATTCCATTCCTTCAACAGCAGAAACAACAACCTATTTGCTGTCATCCAAATATTAATTTGTTTCTGGTTAGTAAACTCAAATGATACTTAATACTTAATTAACTCTATTTATATATTTTATGCTAATCTAAATGTTTTAGTGATGCACAAAAACAATCGGAGAGAATACTAAAAAAGGATTTAATATTACTAGAAAGTTGTACTATCCTTTATCCTGCGTACAAATCACTTAATTTAATTTATAAATATCGCAGTCATACAATGCTACCATTTTCAAAGTCCAGACCTGATTAATTAGATCATCCCAATGGTCTAATAAAAGCCTCTTTTTGACCATACTAGATAAAACAATCAGTATCTTGAATAACTAAGAAATACATATTCTATTGATATTGGGTGTAGCAGTTATGCTTGGATTCATAAGCAATGCATATTTAATACTTAGAGAACTGTTGTTATTGTTAGCCACCATGTTTAAATGTTGTAAGATTTGTTCCAGGTGTATAATAATTTGAGGTATGAGATTCCACAGTGCCAAAAGTCTTCTTCATAATGTGAAAATGTAAGGGACAACCTGCTGAGGAAAATGAACTTGATACAGAATTTTCAGTTAGATTTGTTGTATGACTGTATCATCTTCATTGGTAATTCCTGTGTAAAGGTTCTAGAAATATTTAATGATATCTTATCTGATTTTATCAAGAGTAACTGTTTTTGCTTATTATTATCTAAAGACAGTTTCTGACAAATTGAATTATTTTCATTTATATTGAACTCTTAATTTTTCCAGAATTGTCTACTAATTATTGGCATTAGCCTAACAAGCCTGGTCTGCAAGGCCATGGAACGTATCATCATGGAACTCATAAACAAAGACATTAGTAACCTTCAAACTCTGCATCCCACCCAGTTTAGGTTTGTGAAAGGCAGATCATGCCTCCTGAACCTGATCAACTTCTATGAGGCAGTCACCAAAGCCGTAGATGAGGGTAAGGTGGTTCACACAGCCTATCTTGACCTCACCAAGGCTTTCAACACCATCCCCCAATCTGGAATTATAGCTAAACTCACTAAACTAGGTATAAATCCCTACATCAGAAGATGGGTTGCCAAATGGCTCACTGACAGAGCCCACTCTTTAAAAGTTGCAGACTCCAAATCTGACCTCAAAGCAGTGACAAGTGGAGAACAACAGGGTTCCATCCTGGGACCTGTTTGGTGTCTACTTCTCTGAAGTACAGGCTAACACAAAAGGCCTCTGGCTAATGAAGTTCACAGATGACTACAAACTAGGAGCCATAGTCAAGTCCCCAAATGATGTGGACATCCTACAGAAGGGCCTCTCTGAGACAGATGTCTGGTGTCAGAGCCATGGCCTCAAGCTCAATGCCAAAAAGTGCAGTGTCATCCCCTTTGGTAAAAACTCTGTACCCATAAACTACCACATAAGCAGCAATCTACTTAACAATGAATGCATGATAAGAGACCTTGGGACCCAGGTAGACAGTAGTCTCTCCTTTGATAGTCACATCTCCACAATAGTCAGGAAGCCCTACTACGTGGCACACCTCATCATAAAAGGTTTCTCATCCAGGAAAAAAGAGGTCATTGTTCCCCTCTACTCGACACTCATTAGACCCATTATAGAGTACAATGCCTCTTTTGGAATGTACCTCACAAGACATCTGCAGCAGCTGGAAAGGCCACAGAAGTACCTCACAAAGAGGATTACTGGCCTCAAACAAATGCCCTACACTGACCGCCTCAAAAAACTCCAGCTTTACTCTGTAGCATATCGCCTACTCTGAGGTGATCTCTGCCTAACATATAAAGCGATGTCAAACCCAGAGCTGTTGGACATGCTACACCTTAAGAAATCCCAATCCCTCTGAGATACATGCTCTAGGGACCTAAACCTTGTCATCACAATAAACAGGACATGCTGGAGGGATAGATTCCTGTCTCAGAGACTTCCTATACTCTGGAACAGGCTATCCATCTATGTCAAGCAAAGTTCTTCATTAGCACTCTTCAAGAAAAATCTTGATGAGTGGATCTGATGGGAAATAAGAAATACACCCCGGGGATCACTTCTGTGTCTCTGCTCGACAGTGGCACAGGAAAATAACTTTCTTGGGTGGCGTAAGCCAGGGAACCTTGTTGGCTAGGCTTACGTAGGCCTTGGGCCGATAGACTAGTACCTACCTATGAACCTATGAATCTATGGCTAATTTAGTCTTTGAGAAAATCTAAGGTAAAAATCAGTATAAAATTATTTATTTGGTAGGAAAAAATGTTGATTTGAAGCAACTTTGTTGTGCTGTATCATAAGCAGGGATCCAGAATGTAGAACTCTAGGACAGCTTAGGGATGCAGAATGGCCAAAGTTTGACTAAATAACAGGAAAAAGACGCTTATGGCTTTAATCAACTAGTCAATAAAACAGAGTATAAATCAAAAAATGTGACCACTACTGTAAAAGCAGAGCTATGTGAGTATATTTACTTTAAAAGTAAATGTTCAAATAATAAGATCACTGCTGCAATATATATATATATTTTTTTTATCCAACTGACTTTTAGAGATTTTGCACATCCCTACTGTGGGGATGGTCTTCACCTAAGGGCATTATTCTGATCCTGGAAAGATAAGATAAATTGCACCATTAACATTCTCTTCTTTTTGGATTAAGAAGTTACCAACAAATGTGTCCAGCAAGACCATCAGAGGGCTCTTCTTAGGCCATCCATGGATACCTAAAAGTAAGAACTTGTCATATAAGATAGGCTTCCTGTCTGTAAGCCTTCTATAACCTATGAAGGGATAGAAGGGACAATGAATCTCTTCAAGAAACAAATCAGTAGATGTAAGGACAGATAGGAAGCCAGAGGCTCTTTCCCAACCACTCCCCCCCCCCCACAGGCAAGTAGAACATGCAGATAACTGGCACTAAATCAATTCCAGTAGGGAAACGGGGAAGTCAATCAGAGCTTATTCTGCAGCAGTGACCCTGGTATTTAAAAATCTGCTTGTACAGTGAGTAGTCTGTCTATGTTTGTCATAAGTACTCATTATAATTATTTACCTGTAGGAAAAATAGTAAAGCAGCTTGCAGCACTAGTGTTAGCATGATCCTGGACCTGGTAGGAGGTCGCATCATACCCTTGCCTGCCATGTTCCTAGACTGTATGATACATATTTAGAGTTTGGGAAAAGTGTGAGTTGTGATTGATGTAGCTGCTTCTGAAATTTTTGAGCAGATACATTTTTGAGAAGACTTCTGACATGGCCATTAACTAGTGGAATGCACCTCAACTATTCTTCCAGTATTTTAATGATAATTATAACAATGCAGTTCTCAAAATCATTTAGAAAGTATTTGTTATGTCACACATTGTTTACCTGGCATGAATCAAATGCAAAATCCTTACATCCTTGTTTTGTGGCTTAAGATAGATTACTGGCAGCTGAATGGTTTGATTCAATGCTAGCACAAAATGGGCATTATTGTTAAGCAGAGGTGTAGCTAGGGCAGGGAAAAGGGGACAACTTCCCCAAGCACCAGGTGTTAGGGAGCATGATCAGCAGATGCCGATGGGGCAATATTGCACTATGGTACCAACATTTAGAAATGAATGCCAATACCATATTGCATTTGCAGTCATGACTGGTGCACTGAAGAAGTTTGTGTGTGACATAGTAACTGTAACAAGTCATTTGTTACATTGTTGCAAGGAGTTTGCTACAGTTAGAAAGTCTGAAGCAGTTTGAAGAAGAATAACCCTTTTTTTCTGGTCCTCACCTTAAAGTTGAGGGGAGCACCAGACTGAGGTAATCCACCATATGCTAGATAAGCTTGCTGCTGCTAAGGTTAACCCTGTCCTTATATAAGACTGTATATGGCTTTTTCCACATTGGGGCTTGGAGGTTAAATATTCTCATAACAGAGATAATGGCTAGCAGAAAAGGTGTCTTCAAGAATAAGAATTTTAGTGCTGCTGAGATTATATACACAAATGAAGGCAAGGTCAGCTTTCCTACCACAAAATTAGGAGTCTGAAAGGAGAATGTAGGTTTCCTATGTGCCATAAAATGGAAAGAAACACCTTGACTGCTATGTGTGATGACAAAAGCAGGTCCAAAAAGAGGCAGGTTGCAGTACATAGTAGGCACACATAAGTGAATGTACAGGATAAGCCATTGTGAAAGAGTTCAGCTAGTATTTAATAACTATGCATTCTGGTGCAGAAGTAGGTTTTATATCCTTAGTACAGCACCATATACAGAACCTCTTCTATTTGGCCAGAACTGCTTTCCTGGTGCTGGACCTCTTCACTTCAGTAGGCTAAATAAGTCACTCCACTTAAGGTCCAGCTTGACTATGTGACCAGCTGTACATGTCCTTAACATGTTTGGAAATAGAGAATGTCCTTAACATGTTTGAAGATGGAGTATTCATCTTGTCATTCATAGGTGACATGCAGATAACATCAGCTGTGGAACAGACTGCTCCATGTGTTACATAATTTATATGCACATCACTATGCCTGCTGTATCTTCCTGTCCCCTACTGTACTCATCATCCATGCATATTGTTTTCTGCTGTCCCTAGCAGACACAGTCATTACCACAAGAAGATTTAAACCTTTCACAACTGCTGTTTAACACTCAGTGCCCCTGTCTGTTTGCATCTGCTAACACTACTGTGTCTGTGTGCTGAATCTGTGTTCATCAGCGAGAAGCCCCTGTATAAATACACAGCAACACTCATTTATCATTTGTCATTGGACTGGACACACACATTTGTAATGACCCCATCTGCATTGCACAAATGAATAACTGATACATAGCCCCAGTAGTGTATAACATCAACAATTTTTTTATATACTTTTATTTTTGCTTTGTTGACTGAATATGTAGAATGATCCAAGAGCCCTTTTCAGCAATGGCCTACTATGGTCCAGGTGGGGCCTTGGTGGCAACATGGGTGCAGTCTTTTGTGACCAATACTAGAGTTAGACCTGCTACCCCATATAATTCCTCAGTGATGCTGTGCCATTTTGAGAATGCATTATACTCTCCTATGTAATGCAGCACCCAGCTAAGGAATTTCAAATGTTTCTTGAATGCAAATGACTGGAACATGTTCACAGTATCACACTTAAACAGCTGAATCAGTCTTTTGGCAGGCTGTAGAGGGTTATGGAAACATTGGTATGTAGTGGTTCTGGCCATTCACGCACATCCATATAACAGATGTGATATGTCAAAAGCTCAAAGCCTGAAAATATGCAAGACAAAACTACTTTCACTGCATAACTGTGGTATAGCAAACTGAATTTTCCTAAAAATAAAACATTTTACTATCCCTTGATTAAAGTAAAAAATGCAAATTACTTTTCTCTCTCTAGCTACTCCATGTCCTACTAACCATAGACAAAATCCCATGCCACATCATAAACCAGGAAAAACAAACCTCATACCTGGACTTACTGGAGTCACTCAACATGCAGCCTAATACCTTACTTGTGGGTGATTTTAACTGTCCTACCATTGACTGGGGAACATACATAACCACTAACATTCAGACTCAGAGTTCCTTGGACTTTGTCAAAGCAAATGTTCTAGAACAGCTGGTTGGCACACCAACTAGGGGCTCAGATATCCTGGACATAGTACTCACTAACATGGGGGAGCATTGCACACCTCCTTGTGTAATGTCCTTTTTGGCAAGATTGGATCACAAAACAGTCTCTTTTGAAATACATATAAGGTCAGATACCCTATCAAGCTTAAAAACACTAATAAATTCCTCCAAGACAAATTACCTCCTGCTAAAAAATTTCAAAGCTCCCCTCAACACACAAAACACAGAATCCTATGCAGAGGTGTACACCAACATCCTTTAAGCAATAGCCGTTAAGCAGTTGCATAGAATCGGCAGTACCAGACTGGATTAAACCAAGGTCTTGCTGGAAAAACAAGCCATGGTGGACCCCTGGTATAAACAGGCTGTACAACAAAACAACGAAACTAGTGTCCAAAAATAAGCTGGAAAAGGCTCAGCAGAAGAAATCCCTCACTAGTCTAAATAAAACATATTAGAGATCTAATCAAGTTCTCAAAAGCAAATTATGAAGCAAAAATAGCTTCCCTAGCTAAGGTAAATCACAAAGCATTTTTAACTACATCCAAAATCTTAAGGGCAATACCCAGCTATGCACAGGGATAGTTGTGGATGGTATACCTCTCAATTGTACAGATTTTGACAGACTGTCCAGATTTTTGCCCCTTATTTTTTGACTGTTCCTCATAAAATTTGTTGTTTTCTGGCAAATCCCTGAGGATTGAAGTAAAAAATGTCATGTACATTTGAATTTCAGACTTCATATCCTTCAGAATATGCATGTTAATACACATATCCTATTACTCTAGCAACTTCCTAAATCTAAAAGAGCAATTCTTAAAAATCTGTCCCTATTTTGTGAGCCTCTTTCCCCCATTATTTTAGGCCTTGTCCAGATTTCTTGGGCTGATAGATTGAGAGCTATGGTGGATGTCACCACCCATACTCAACCAGAGGAAATAGCCAACCTGCTGGCTGACAGAGTTGGATCAAATATCCCCCATGTCCCCACTGGCTGTCCCCCAAAGTATACCTGCCACTATTCCTCAACCTATTATTTCAAAAAAGCAGGTCATCTCTGTGCTTTCCAATGCTAAAAGCATGGCATCATTGAGCCCTGAAAACATCCCAGGTTGCCTTTTAAATAATTTAAAACAAGGCCTAGCAGACCTACTTGGATCCCTATTTAACCACAGCCTCCTGACAGGCTATGTTCAGGCAGAAAGGAGGAAGGCAACAGCCATCCCTCTGCACAAAGGAGGCCCATCAACCAACTCAAGGAATTATAGACCCATAAGCCTGAGAAGCCTTATCTGTAAGGCCATGGAAAGAATCATTATGGACTTTATCAGCAAGGACATAGGTAATCTCCAAACTCTGGACTCAACCCAGTTTGGACTCATTAAGGGTAGATCATGTCTGTTAAATCTTGTTGACTTCTTCGAGAAGGTCACCAAGGCCATGGATGAGGGAAAGACTGTGCATACCACCTACCTTGACCTGACCAAGGCATTTGATACAATCCTCCACTCAGGTATTATAGAGAAACTCTCTCAACTGAGCATAAACCTCTACCACTACATGTGTAGCCAAATGGCTCACCGAGAGGACACATACTGCCAAAGTGGGTGAATTCACCTCTAGCAAGAGACAATCACCTAGGCCATCTCCTGTTCGAAATTTATTTCTCAGAAGTCAAGACAAACATAGATGGTCTTTTGCTGACTAAGTTCGTGGATGACTGCAAACTGGGGCAATCAATGAATCCCTGAATGATACTGATAAACTGCAGAAAGGATTAACGCAGACAAATAATTGGTGTCAAAGCCACGGACTGAAACTAAATGCAAAGTAAATCATAATTATTCCCTTTGGGAAAGCAAATGCCCAAGTTAATTATTATACAGACAGCATCCCCCTAAGGGAAGTCCTAGTGGTACATGATCTGGGTACTCAGGTTGATGGTAATCTGAACTTCGACCATCATGTGTCCACAGTGGTAAGGAAGTCCATCTATATGGCACAACACATAAGTAAGAGCATGGCATCCAGATTAAAGGATGTTATAAAGCCACTGTACTTGGCCCTCTTCAGACCAATAATTGAGTTCAATGCATCCTTTTGCATGTACCTCACCAGACATCTACAACAGCTGGAGCAACCATAGAGGTTTCTCACCAGGAAGATACAGGGTATAAAAAACAAGTCCTACATGGAAGGATTGAGCACTCTATCACTGTATTCTGTCTCCTAGAGACTACTAAGGGGCAATCTGTGTCTGGCCTACAGGGCAGTCTCTGATCTGATCCTGATGGAAATGTTACACTTTTGTAAATCAAACTAACTGTATGAGGGTCACTCATTCCAAGGATCTTGACCTAGCCTCTGACATTAACGAACCATGTTGTAGACATCGATACATCTCTCAGAGACTACCCCTTCTCTGGAGCAAGATTACCATTCATGTTTAGCAAAGCCCTTATGTGCCCTTTTTCAAGAACAACACAGATCAATAGATCGGTAATCGTAAATTTATTCCTGGGGTGGTGCCCATGTCCCTCATGGACATTAGACACCATAGCATAGGCTCATA
Source organism: Protopterus annectens (assembly GCF_019279795.1). NCBI lineage: Eukaryota > Metazoa > Chordata > Ceratodontiformes > Protopteridae > Protopterus > Protopterus annectens. The sequence goes on along the minus strand of NC_056743.1, from coordinate 1,441,314,266 downwards.
CCTCTGTGAACTTTGTTCACCTAGCTATTGAAAAATGGGAAACTCAGGATAAATATGCCTAGGTCTGTATGGACACTTGGCCTATTAGCCTAGTTATCTATAATGAACCTGTGAACCTACAAGAGTTTAATAATCTATGTAACCCCAAGTATGGTGCTGTTTACCCCACTCCTCCTCCAACAAAATATACAGTTTGTGAGGTCACACGTCACATTGCAGTGGAGTAAAGGCAATGGTTGCATTTAGTGGAAAACCAAATATACAATTTATCTTCAAGGTAGTGCAACATTGGAGTTAGCATATTTTGTTAGTGAGGATTCAGGGGTATATCTGCCACACTGGGGGTAATGGGGGTGAAGTCCTTATCCAAAAGCTTTTGATCATGTCTTTCACTGCTGCTGCTGTACAGAGCACAGTATTAGTATTTAAAGAATTGCACTTCCGATAATTTCTTTTGTTTTGTACAAACAGAAGAAGCTGTTAATAGTGTAGTGGTTTAATAGCCATTATTGTAAATTATTATTTAAATGAGTTCAGACTCTCTCCCTTTTGTTCTACAAGAAGTACATTACTTTTAAAATGTTTATATAGGAAATTTAAAAAGATAAAATGGGACTCAAGATGGTCTGTGTCAGGTAACACGCACATATGTAAAACCATTGATAATGTTAGAAGCTGCATTATTTATTTTAACGTTACTGTTAATGTAAAAGGAAGTAAATTAATAGTTTATACATATTCATGATGTTGTTGTATGTGACAAGTTACAGATTCATTGTTTTCAGCTATAGGTATTAAGGAACTTTGTCTTTGTCTTTAGCTTGAGTGTATCTCAATATTTACTTTGCAGACCTTACTTCCAGTACCCAGCCTTGTGCAGGTCTGTGTATGCATCATAGCTTGGCCCAGTTTATGGTATCATTGTTCAATGAGTTATATCTGTTACCCAGGGCTATTCCTGAGGTACTGAACACTACATCAATTATCTCACTAACATTTAGGTCCACATACTGCAGTTCTGGTCACATACAATGATATTTTCCCACTGTCAGTTATTTATATGTATAGCATCTATGAGCTGAGATCTGGCTTTTGACATAATACTTTCCCCTGTAGTCATTTTTATTTGCTCACCCCATCTTAATCTAGCAGGCACAAACACATATATGCAATACAAATACATGTTCATAAACTGCAAACCATTTACATGATCTTACTAGAATGCCATGTTTCCTTATGCCTTGTGCAGCTTATTGCTGAATTACAAACATCACGCATAAATTCATAGGCTAGGTTCATAAGTAGTCACTACGGTGGCAGCCCCTGGGACTGTTAAGGAGCCTAGCTCAAATTTCCAGTTGCACCTAAGCTCTGTCTGGTTAAGGGATGTACTGAAGGTTACACAGTAGGTAAATTAGAGCTGAGGGAATCAAACTGTGTACCACAGGAATTACAACTCACTACCTTAATCCTCTGCACCAGCTACCAGACTAACCCTTGGTGCCAACTGCCAGTGTCTTGAAAATGTCTAATAGGAGTTGGTAGAATGGTGATAAGGCTACGGTTTTAAATGAGAAACATCAGTAGCAATTTATGAAATGACATGGTTCATATGAGATGGTATCTGGACAAATTTGTGGTAATAACATCAGATGCCATATTAATAAACATTTATAATGGAAAGCGGATCTCTAAGGTTCTAGACATAGTTTCTGACATTGTCAATATTGTTTACTTTTCATATTGCAGGGTAAAGTGAGAAAGCATAAGCAACTAATATGTCTTGGAGAATTCATGTCATGAACTGATTTCCAGGCCATCAAATCCCAGAGCATCAGAAAAATTAAAGCAAAAACCCTGACAAATGAATTTCTGAAAGTTTGAGTGCAAAACCACCAAAACAGATGGCCAATAAACTAAACCAACAGCTGCAACTGAATGGTTAAAAAAACTTTAATAAACAAACTTTCTTAGCTTTTCATCCTGTGTTAACATTCCCTGGAAACTTCAATACCTGTGTCATGTGGTATTACAAAAAATAAGTTTTCAGTGTCAATTGTAATAAACTATACAGCCTCGTTAAAGTTAAATCTCGCCACTGTTTCTAAAAGATGCCAAGAGTCATGAATAATGTTTTTTGTTGTAAAAAAAATGTTTACAGTGAAAATCAATGAAAGCCACTATAGGTTCCATCTTGGAACCACGAGCTTCCACAGTAGGTCTCATAGGTGGGTCAACAATGTTTTTGTGGATCTTAAGGATCCCAAACATGGTCGGAATTACTGGCTTTCCTACCTATAAATAATCAAACTCCATTTGTGTAATACTTCCCTTGTACAGCATATCAAAAAGGTAACAATCAATTTTTGCATAAGCTATGTTTAGTTGATTCTTAGATACCCTTTCATAGGTAGTGTCATCATTCAGCAGGTCAAACATCTTCAGAACATAATCCATTTGGTTCATGATGACAACCCCCCACCTTTGTCAGGTTTCATGCTTCTAATGTTCTTATTCTTAATTAAATCATATAGAACAGTCCTTTCTTTTCCGGTTCGATCCTCATCTTGGGTGCCTTCTGTGCGGAGTCTGCATGTCCTCCCTGTGGTCACGTGGGTTTCCTCCGGGTGCTCCGGTTTCCTCCCACATCCCAAAGACATGCAGTAAGTGGATTGGACACTCTAAATTGGCCCTAGGTGTGTGTGTGTGTGTGTGTGTGTGTGTGTGTGTGTGTGTGTGTGTGTGTGTGTGTGTGTGTGTGTGTGTGTGTGTGTGTGTGTGTGCCCTCTGTGGAAGGTTGGGCGCCGGGCCGGCAACTCGACACTGTAAAACTCCACTGCCAATCATGAGCAGATAGGTGATCCACTGTGGCGACCCCTAACTGGGAAAAGCCGAAAGGAGAAGAAGAACAGTCCTTTCTTTCTTGTTGTGATTGTCTTTAAAATAATTAGTTTTAATACAATTCCTAAAGCCACACTCACACACTTGTTCAAAGACTGTAATCAGTGTGGGGTGGGGGATGTACGTACTCTTATGTTTCAATAAATTAATGTGTTGTGGGGTACTACAATCACCAAAAAACATTTTGAGATTCAATTGCCTACTGCACATTTGTAAATGAACTAATAAATTACCAATGTCCAATTTAAAAGAAGGAGCAAAAGTGAAGCCCTTCTTCAAAAGAGTACAATGTTCAGGTAATAAAGCAATGTAATTAAAATTAAAAATGTTAAAACCAAAATGTCCTGCCACTAATTCTGTGGGGTGTATTGATTCATTCGATTCTTCATCCTGTTGTTCCTCCCATAACCTCCCTTGTATCTGCCCTTCCTCTTGGTCTTCCAGGAAACTGTGTTGTTGTTTAACACAGGATGAAAAACTAGGAAAGTTTGTTTATTAAAGTATTGTCACCCTTTCAGATGTTCATAGGTTCATAGGTTCATAGGTTCATACTAGGCTATCTGCCCTAGGGCATTTATAAGCCTAGCCAGAGTTGTGTGGCTTTCACCACCCCTTAGGTTGAAGAATACTATACCCATTAGTTTGCCGTGCCTCTGTCCAGCAGTGATACAGAGATGATCCCCGGGGTAAACCTACGATCTCCCATCCACTGGTCAAGATTCCTCTTGAACAGAGCCAGCGAGGTGCTCTGTCTCACATGGACCGGGATTCTGTTCCACAGCATAGGGAGTCTCTGGGTGATGAATCTGTCCCTCCAGCACGTCCTATTTATGTCTGTGTTGAGGTTTATGTCTCTTGCTCTTGTGGCTCTGGTGGATTTGGATTTTTTGAGGTGGAGCATGTCCATTAATTCCGGGTTGGACATGGCCTTGTATGTCAGGCACAGGTCACCTCTGAGCAGACGGTATGCGACTGAATAGAGCTGGAGTTTCTTCAGTCGGGCAGCATATGGCATATTTTTGAGCCCCTTTATCCTTTTGGTGAGGAACTTTTGGGGTCTTTCCAATTGCTGCAGGTGTCGGGTAAGATACATTCCGAATGGGGCATTGTACTCAATCATTGGTCTGATAAGTGAAGAGTACAGGGGAACAATGACCTCCCTTGATCTGGATGTGAATCCCTTCATAATCAGGTGGGCAATGTAGAAGGTCCTCCTAACCACTTTGGCAATGTGAGTGTCAAAAGAAAGGTTACTGTCAACTTGGGTCCCCAGGTCCCTGATAACCTCTTCTGTGCTTAATGGATTGCTACCTATGTGGTAACTTGGGGTTACCTTGTTTTTACCAAAGGGTATGACTATACATTTTTTGGCATTTAGCTTAAGGCCATGGCTCTGGCACCAGTTATCCGTTTCTATGAGACCTCTCTGAAGGATATCTGTGTCTGATGGATTTTCAACTATGGCGCCCAGTTTGCAGTCATCTGCAAACTTTGTCAGCCACAGCTGTGGCTGTTGGTTTAGTTTATTGGCCGTCTTTTTATTATTTTTTGAGTTTGCATTGATCTTGTGTACAGTGCTCATCACCAAAACAGAAACAGCCATCCACATAAAGTGCCAGGAAGAATTATTACTCCACCACATAGTAAAACAATAAAATATCATAAAAAGTATTTTAACAGGAGGCTATGATCCGATGTACTTAACTATGCGGGAGGCTTTACCACACACATTAACTTTACTTTTATATACTAACTCCATGGTTGCACAACAGTGGAGAAGTCAGCAACTCCACAAACTGTACTATTTTCTAATAACACTGTTCAGTTCAATATAATGGGTTATTCTAGGCTTCGATATAGAAGCATTTCTGTTACAGAGGACTTTCAACTGCTGTACTTCCTATCCAAAGCATGTAATATATAGGGCTTGAAAGCATGTGTTTTGGTGGGAAACAGACTGTAGAGGTTCTGTGGAAAAAATCCCCTGAAACAAATACAAGATATTTAAAAACATGGAACTGAGACTACAAATTTATGTCTCTTAATGTTTATTTATGTTCTGATAGATTCTAATATGGCTTGATTAAACTGAGACTCATGCCTGTTGACTAGAGACCTATAATTAAACAAGCAAATACTTAAAAGATACCATACATAGAAAGTTAAACATTTAATAAATAAAAAAGCAAAACATATAAGATCATAATGACAGGTTAATAAAATGTTAGTGTCTTATATCATATAGTTACCTCTGTGGTAGGGGTCTATAATGAATCACCGAACGCTTAGAAAAGCGAATGCTGATTCATCAACCCCATGTAAGCGAAAGCTTACAATCTCAAACACTCAGAACAGTGATTTCTTTTTCCGAGAAACACACACACAACACACGCACACCACAAACTATTTCTATTGTGGCCACACCCCCACACTTAAATATACCAACTCTAAGACCGCACTACAGTAACAAAGAAGGCAAAATACCGAAGGCGGCCAAGAGATTTCTTTCCCAGGGAAAGAATTCTCTTATATGCCATTTCGGTATTCTGCCATTTCGTGCTATAAAGTTTGATCAAGATCTTAGATCAGCTAATAGGGAACTTGTGGTAGTATCACGAATGGAATCAGGTAGGAGAAAGAAACGTGTGACTAATCTACTTATGAAAATGAACAAGAAAGGGAGCAGTCCTGTACATATAAATAGAGATTTGACAGGACATTACAAAGTATTTTTGATGCTCATAACCTGATTGTAAATGATTATAAGAACATGTAAGTTAATTATCTTTCCGTTTAAATAAATGAGACTTGTATTTACTCCATAGCCTGATATAAAAAAAAACATAAGAGACAATTTTATAGAACTGTACTCAACAAAGTGTGTAGATATTGCATTAAAATTACTCCTATGTTCAAAATATTCATCGTGGAGTATATGATTTTATACAGAGAACAAAATGATTTTAGGTAAAAGAAAGTAAATGATATCTTGGGCCAGATTCAGGAAGGCTTACACGGAGTTCAAGAGTAGTGTAAGCCTCCGTGTAAGCCTCCCGATTCAGGAACAGCCCAAATCTCCGTGTAAGAGACAGCTAACACGTCTCTTACACGGACTGGGCGTGGAAATGCTCAATACCTCATTTGCAGCTCAAAGATATGCAAATGAGGTATCTGAGCGATCCACAAAGCAGAAACCAGTCCGTGTAACGGACGTGTTAGCTGCAGAAATGTACTCAGCTGACAACTGAGTACATTTCTGCAAAATTAAAAACGGAGCTATGTCAGCTCCAAATAAAGGGTGCATTTGTTTCATTAAGCATGCCAATGGCCAAATATGTGGCCATTGGCATGAAAAACCTTTGCAAAAATATGTTATATAACTTTTTTTTTTTTTTACGGGATTTTGAGGTTTAACTGCAGCGCACCAGCAAAGCGGGTGCGCTACCTAAAACTAAAACCAAAGCTTATAAGCCCACAATTGTGGGATTTATGTATTACATGGAATGTCAATGGAGGGACTTGCAGACCAAAACAATATGGCCTCCGTTTAGTGGTTGTCAAGGGGGGGAAGCTCCGTGTAAGACATGTAACTAGTCATTACTAGGCAATCCTATGTAAATGAGGGTTACAATACTGAATCACACTGCTACATAGGTAATGAGCACTTTCTGAGTAGTGTAAGAGTTAGAGAAGGGGGAGGAACAGAGTAAGAGGTAGGTGACATCACGGGGGGGAAGGATAGATACAAATGTACCAGAGTGGAGGGCAATGTAAGGTGAAAGATGACAGACAGACTTCAGGGAGGGAGGTGTGTCCCAACAGAACACTAGGATAGTCAAGAAATTGAAGGTTTACGCTATCCCTACACTCAAAGTTTCTTGAAATACATGCATGCGCGCGTGTGCGCGCGTGTAAGGCAGGCTCAACATATGGGAGTGTGTTGCAAACTGTTTACAATGGTTTGCGCGGGCGTGCACGTGTGTAAGGCAGTGTGCGCGCGTTTTAACATGAATCAGCCTAGTTCACACTGTGTAAGGATGTGTGCGCGCGTGTAACACCGTGTAGGGATGTGTGCACGCGTTTAAGTGACTGTGAGCGTGTTTAAGCTGGTGTGCACATTGCTCCCCCTCAGGAAACAGAGAGGAAACAGGAAACAACTAAAATACACGGAAACTGCCAGAGGATACTGCTGCAGTTAATTGTTGGAAACAATTGGAAGCAGGCAATTATGCAGGCAGACTAGAAGCCCAACCCAGCATTTAAACCACTGCAAAGAGCAGTGCAGGGTGTTTCTCACAAGAGATACTGCAAGAAAGTAAGCTATCAGAATTGAAAACTGAAAAAAGCTGAACTCAGATCAGAAATGCTAGGGGCTGCCATAGCTGTTTTAATCAGGCATAGGCGAATTGCTGAGGGTGGTGACAATGCAGATGCTGATAGACAACCCAGAGTGAGGAGAAGGAGAAGAGTATACAGGCCCAGGGTCACCTACCATGGGTTACATGAGCTGGAGATAGTAGAGCGCTACAGAGTGGACAGAGACCTTCTGCAGCAAATTGTTGAGCTGTGCATGCCACATCTCACACACAGAGCCAACAGAGGGGAACCCATCCCAGTGGAAACCAAGGTATGTGTTGGCCTAAGAATACTAGCAACAGGTACCTTCCAGAGACCAACTGGTGATATGATGGGGATATCACAGGCATCAGCCTCCAGGGTACTGCACCAGTTCCTGGATGCCATGTCAGCACATGTCAGTGATCATATATATGTCCCTAATGACCGTGAGGTTGTGGCCAGCAATACGCGTCTCTTCCAGCAAATAGCGGGATACCCTGAGGTGCTGGGTGCAATAGACTGCACGCACGTACGCATCAAAGCACCAGCTGGTGAGCGGGGTAGAGTCTACATTAACCGCAAGGGATACCCCTCCATCAACTGCCAGGTCGTGTGTGATGCCCAGGGCATAATAATGAATGTGTGTGCTGGCTGCCCTGGGAGCTACCACGATTCCCACATCTGGCATCTGACGCAGCTGTACCAATCATTTGCCAGTGAGGACTTCCCATATGGATACCTAGTGGGGGATGCAGGTTATGCACTTGAGCCGTGGCTGATGACACCCATCAGAAATGCACACACACCTGAACAGGAACGCTATAATGAGGCACACGCACAAACACGTAATGTCATAGAGCGTGTGTTTGGGCTGCTCAAGTCACGGTTCCGGTGTCTGGACACATCTGGTGGAGCCTTGCAGTACACACCAACTACATGTACCCAAATGGTCATGATATGTGCTATGCTACATAATATGATCCTGCGGAAACAGCTGCAGCAGGACCAGCACAGGGCTGGGCCTAACATCCCCCCACCATTGCCAAGGCCACCACAGGCAGAGGGTGACTCGTAGGAGGAGGAACCTGATCTTGTCCCAGTAGGAAGAAGGAGGCGTGCCCAGTATGCCCTGGCCTTGGCAAAGTGGCAACGCATAGCACATACACTTGGTCAGTAGGAACACTGGGACTGATACCTGCTCTGACTCACTCATATAGTAACAGGGATGCCTAACATGACACAACCTGCTTCCAAACATGTACAGGGAGTGTAGTATGTGCATCTGACAGAGGCAGCCCTGCAGCACCACCTGAGGCATGAATGCCATGTGTTAAGTAATGTAATACCATGTACCATATGCACACCTGAGGACCTGACTAACATCCACCCTCACCAATCATAAACCACAAAAAAACACAAACCTAACTCATGGGTACCACAAGGGATAGTAACCTAGATGTAATGCTACCCAATGCCAGAAGTATAAATGCGTGCAGTGTAAACGCACACAGTATAGAGAATGTAGATATCAGTGCTGTAATAGAAAACAGGGTCAAAGCCCACATCAGCACCCTGACACTAATAGCAGGAACAGCCCCAGGCCTACTCTGGCAACGTGAGTGTCAAATGAAATATTACTGTCAACCTGGGTGCCCAGGTCCCTGATAACCTCTTCTGTGCTTAGAGGATTGCCACCTAGATGGGAACTAGGGGTAACCCTGTTGTTCCCGAAGGGTATGACTATGCATTGTTTAGCGTTTAATGTAAGGCCATGGCTCTGGCACCAGTTATCTGTGTCTATGAGACCCTTCTGAAGGATGTCTGTGTCAGATGGGTTTCCAACTATGGTTCCCAGTTTGCAGTCATCTTCAAACTTTGTCAGCCATAATCCTCCTGTGTTTGCTTGTACTTCTGAAAAGTAGATGATGAACAAAAGTGGGCCCAGGACTGAGCCCTGTGGGACACCACTTGTGACAGCTCTGGAGTGTGACATGGCACCAGCAACTTTGACCCTGTGTGTTCTGTCACTTAGCCAGTTTGCAACCCATCCTGTGATGTATGGGCTCACATTTAAGCTGGTGATGTTTTCAATGATACCTGAGTGGGGTATTGTGTCAAAAGCCTTTGCCAGGTCAAGGTAGGCTGTGTGGACTGCCTTGCCCACGTCAATGGCCTGGGTGACTGTCATGAAAAAGTCAACCAAGTTTAAAAGGCATGATCTGCCCTTGACAAAGCCAAACTGGATTGGATCCAACATCTGCAAGTCCCCTGTGTCTTCATTTATCATTCCCATTATGATCCTCTCCATAGCTTAGCAGAGCAGGCTTGTCAAGCTGATGGGATGGTAGTTTCCAGGGTTGGTGGAGGCACCTCCTTTGTGAAGTGGGTCCACCATTGCCGTATGCCACTCCTTGGGCACATATCCTGAGGTGAGGCTAAGATTAAACAGCTGCCCTAACTGTGGGTGTAATTCCTCATTGAGTTCATGGAGTACACAACTGGGGACACCATCTGGTCCCATGGATAAAGTGTTTTCCGCCTTGGATAGAGCAGTTCTCACCCCAGCATTGGAGATGTTTGGGGGGCTACAATCCTCTGGTGTAGATACCCTCCAGTTGGGGAGAAATCCGCTCTGAACCTGTCAGCCAGTATGTTGGCAATGTCTGTAGGTTCAGTGATATTTACATCATTCCGAACTAATTCTGAGCATATCTGGGAGTTCCCTCCCAGGTGTCAAACATAGGTAAAAAAGGCCTCATGATTGTCCCTTGAGTCCTGAGCGGGTTTACTTCCAAAACTTGCCTTGGATGATTGTATGAGGGAACCCAGTGTTTTACTCATAATGAGCAGGGGTGTCTTCCCTTCTACGGATGTCGCTCTATGTTGTAGTAGCTCCTTCCTTTTGTTGTAGAGCTTGTTTATGGCTGGGGTCCCCAGACTGGATGCTTGCCTGTGGTACAAAGATTCTTTGTTTGTTTGGGATTGCTTGATCCATGCAGTCCTGGAGGTGCTGGTAGAAGGCATTTGTAAGTGATACAGCGGCTTTGGTAATGGTGTCCGCTGGCTTGGGGGCCTTGAAAGAGACCACACCAGTCCTTAGAAATGTGAAGTCAGCATTTGAGACGGTCTTCACTGTTTGTTTTTCCATCTGGGGTGTGGGTGAGATGTGGACTCCCACTGAGATTAGTGCATGATCTGATCTCACCAATGATGGGTATACTGCTGGTGTTGAACAGTGTGACCCCATGTTCGTGATGATGAGTTCTAGTATGTTGTCTCCACTTGTGGGGATGGTGACCAGTTGTTCCATGGCATTTGAGTGTATAAACTCTTGGAACCTTTTGGTTAGAGTGTTGGGGCTTGACTAGTGATCCCAGTCTATATTTGGATAGTTGGAATCACCCAGTATGATGGTGTTTGGAGATACAGTTATCCCCTCCAGTGTTTTCGGACAGCTGTGTGAGGTACCTGAGTTTGAGAGGGTGGCATGTAACATGCTACAAACTGCAGAGCAGTCTTGCCTACGGTTACTGGCACCTGGATGGTCTCTGATGCATCATGTGTTGCCACCAACCTTGAGGTGAGGGTGTCCTTGATGAATATGGACACCCACCCTCCTTTCCTGGTGTTGTCCGGATTTTGGTGCCGGAACGCATGATATGAGGTAACACCCGATAGTGCCGGGGTGCTGTCAGAAGCCGTGAACCAGGTTTCAGGCACAGCACAGACATCAATGTGCTACATACTGAGAAGGGCGTCAAGTGTGTGCAGCTTGAGGTTGAGACCTCTGGCATTGAGCAGCATTACCCTTAGTGTCTTTCCTTTTCTGTGTTCTAGGGTGGTAGGTGTAGAATATGATTCTTGCATAAAAAGGCACAATGGGGGCGGCAAGAGCATCATCCGAAATCTGGAAGCCCAGGGGTGACAGGTGCAAGCTGTCCCTTGCAAATCAGCGTGGCCTGTCCAGCATGTCATCCCTGACAGACAGACATTGGACCCCCTTTGAATGACACCATAGTTTAAGCAAATTATTACAGCTGATCATCTTGTCTCTGTTTATGTGGCATCATACTTGGTGAAGGTAGTATACTGCTCAAGGTCAGGGTCATACCTGCCTGGCCTACATAATCAGAGGGATCCTCTATGTCTCTTTCCATGTAGTCCAGGGAGGTACATCTCAGGTCATTCACACCAGCATGGATAATGACTGGGTCAGACTTGTACTTGCAGTTGAGTGACCTGAGTGCTTGCATTATGTGGTGGATTCCAGTGCCTGATAGGCAGCTTACTGTGACCTCCTCCGTACTCGATCTGGTGAGCGGGACGTCAGTGTGTCTGACTATGGAGTCACCTATGACAAGTGTGTCTGGCATTGTGTTTGGCCTTAAGAGCTGTGACTGTTTGTCACACAGACTCTGTGGTCTATGTGTTGCATGTGCTGTGCCCTGTGGAGGCAGTTGTGTGGGTGTCTGCTGTGGTGGCCGCTGCTGTTTTGGTAGAATTCTGATCAGAGCCTCCGAGTATGTCTTTGTGTGTCTATGTGTATGATTTTAAGTTGTGATAGTGCTATGTGAGACTGGGTTTGTGATGTGTGTGGTTACCTTCACCTTCTCTCTGGTCTTGCTAGTCCTATGTTGAGAGAGCTCAGCCCCCACTTTGGCTATATAGTTGCATCTCTCACATGTATGTGTGTTTTATGGGAGAAGGAGAGGGTTGTCAGTGTACATGAGGCAATTGTAACATTGCCTCAATATTCCCAGGTTCACCAGCTGAGCAGGAGAGGACACTAGCAACTGATCCCTAGACATGCTAGAAGGAATAGACAAAGCAATGTTGGAATACAGTGAGATATCAAGCCCCCCAAACCACATCATAGTGCTTGACTGACAATACCTACACATACACCATAGTTTCATAGTGTCATAGTTTACTAGTAGGCTATCTGCCCTAGTGCATGTATATGCCTAGCCATAGTGATGTGGCTATTGCCACCCCTTATAGTGGTAATAAGTGTACAGAATAGATTGCGAATATTGTGCCTCTGACTTAGTAGTGACACATTATGACCCCACGTAATTGAATAACATGACTGTGCCTCTGTCTAGTCTGTGCCTCTGTCTCATATGCAGTTGTCCAGATGTCTCTTGAAGAGAGTCAGTGAGGGACTCTGTCCAACATGAACTGGGATACTCTGCTAGAGTGTGAGATGCCTCTGAGTTATGACTCTGTCCCTCCAGCATGTCCTATACATGTATGTGCTGAGGTTCAAATCTGCAGCTCTCATGTTTCTGGTGGATTTGGATTGCTCGCAGTGGAGCATGTCCACCAAATCCTGATTGGACATGGTCTTGTATGTCAGGCATAGGTCACCTGTAAGTATGCAGTATGACACTGAATAAAGCTGGGTTTCCTCTATTCTGGAAGCATATAACATGTGTTGTAGACCCCTGATCTTCATAGTAAGGTACTTTTGGGGTCTCTCCAGCTGTTGCAAGTGCTGGGTGAGGTACATACCAAATGGGGCTTTGTATTCAATCATGGGCCTGATAAGGGAGAAGTATAGTGGTACAATGACCTCCTATGATCTGGATGGAAAACCCTCCATGATAAGGTGGCCAAGATAGATAGTCTTTCTAACCACTTTGGCAACATGGGTGTCAAACGAGATGTCACTATCTACACGTGTCCCCAGGTGTCTGATTTGTTTTCTGTGCTCATTGGGTTGCTGTCTATGTATTGATCTGTGGGTACTTTGTTCCTCCCAAAGGGGAAAAAAG